>NW_017618328.1:1793640-2031140 GCF_001879475.1 Ipomoea nil
ATAAGACTATTGTACATACAATGTCGAATGAAACTGTAGTTTAAACAAAATGAAACATTAGTTGTGCTGAAATGAAACTACAATATAAATAAAATGAACTGAAAATGTTATACAAACCGAACTAATTTCACAGAACGGTGCGGTTTCTTTTTCATTAAAAGAAACGACATCGTTTTGGAAAATGGTCCACACAGCTGTGTGGATAATGGTCCACTGTAAAATTTTGTCGATATTCAAATGATGACATAGTGGAATAATGAATTTGTTGTAGTCATGTTGGTTAGGATACTCAGCTCTCACTCTAGAGACCTGGGTTCAAATCCCAGTAACGGAAACACTATTTTTCGTCCTTTAATTTTGTACTACTAGCTCACGGCGAGGTGAAAACCACTTGCGGAATATGAGATGTGAGGGGCTCGGCCTCTTGACCTCAGGATCACTCAGAAGCTATGACACCTATATGCTAGCCAACTACACTACCACCCTATATTGATAATTAATAATGACAATTACGTCCCCGTGCGTTCCTTTTTTTAATTACCAATGCTTTTATGTTAGGGAATTATAGGCCACTATATAATGCAAGATCGATGGTGTGCAAAGGCGGTTTTTAGTGGATCTTGGTCCACACAGTTTAGTCGGCCACGTTCCGAAAATGGCATCGTGTCTTTAATTAAAGAATCGACCACTGTTAAATTTTAACAAATATCTTATTTTTTATGCGTTTATAATAAGATGAAACTAATGTGTATTTCAAATTAAACTGAATACTTTGTCTCGCAAATATTGCAAATGAAACTGTAATTGAATTGAAATGATAATTTGGTTGTGGTGAAATGAAACTGCAGTATGTCTAAAATGAAACTGAATGGCATGTCTCACATATTGAGTGTATATTGTCAAATAGAATTGTAGTTGGATTGAAATGTTACTTTAGTTTTGCTGAAATGAAACTACATTATGTATAAAAAGAACCGAAAACATACATGTCTCACATATTGAGTGTTATATTGTAATATGAAACTATAGTTATATCAAAATGAAACTTTCGTTGTTTTTAAATTAAACTATAGTGTATATAAAATGAAACGGAATAACAATTTGACATATTAGAGTATATATTGTAAAATAAAATCGTAGTTGAATTAGAATTATAATTTAGTGGTGTTGTAATAAGACTACAGTGAGTATAATATGATATTCAATAACAAGTCACATTGTAATAAGACTATTGTACATACAATGTCGAATGAAACTGTAGTTTAAACAAAATGAAACATTAGTTGTGCTGAAATGAAACTACAATATAAATAAAATGAAACTGAAAATGTTATACAAACCGAACTAATTTCACAGAACGGGTGCGGTTTCTTTTCATTAAAAGAAACGACATCGTTTTGGAAAATGGTCCACACAGCTGTGTGGATAATGGTCCACTGTTAAATTTTGTCGATATTCAAATGATGACATAGTGGAAATAATGAATTTGTTGTAGTCATGTTGGTTAGGATACTCAGCTCTCACTCTAGAGACTTGGGTTCAAATCCCAGTAACGGAAACACTATTTTTTGTCTTTAATTTTTGTACTACTAGCTCACGGCGAGGTGAAAACCACTTGCGGAATATGAGATGTGAGGGGCTCGGCCTCTCGACCTCAGGATCACTCAAAGCTATGACACCTACATGCTAGCCAACTACACTACCACCCTATATTGATAATTAATAATGACAATTACGTCCCCGTACGTTCCTTTTTTAATTACCAATGCTTTTATTTAGGGAATTATAGGCCACTATATAATGCAAGATCGATGGTGTGCAAAGGCGGTTTTTATACGTGGATCTTGGTCCACACAGTTTAGTGGCCACGTTCGAAAATGGCATCGTGTCTTTAATTAAAGAATCGACCACTGTTAAATTTTAACAAATATCTTATTTTTTATGCGTTTATAATAAGATGAAACTAATGTGTATTTCAAATTAAACTGAATACTTTGTCTCGCAAATATTGCAAATGAAACTGTAATTGAATTGAAATGATAATTTGGTTGTGGTGAAACGAAACTGCAGTATGTCTAAAATGAAACTGAATGGCATGTCTCACATATTGAGTGTATATTGTCAAATAGAATTGTAGTTGGATTGAAATGTTACTTTAGTTTTGCAGAAATGAAACTACAGTATGTATAAAAAGAAACCGAATAACATACATGTCTCACATATTGAGTGTTATATTGTAATATGAAACTATAGTTATATCAAAATGAAACTTTAGTTGTTTTTAAATGAAACTATAGTGTATATAAAATGAAACAGAATAACAATTTGACATATTTGAGTGTATATTGTAAATTAAAATCGTAGTTGAATTAGAATTATAATTTAGTGGTGTTGTAATAAGACTATAGTGAGTATAATATGATATTCAATAACAAGTCACATTGTAATAAGACTATTGTACATACAATGTCGAATGAAACTGTAGTTTAAACAAAATGAAACATTAGTTGTGCTGAAATGAAACTACAATATAAATAAAATGAAATTGAAAATGTTATACAAACCGAACTAATTTCACAGAACGGGTGCGGTTTCTTTTCTTTAAAAGAAACGACATCGTTTTGGAAAATGGTCCACACAGCTGTGTGGATAATGGTCCACTGTAAAATTTTGTCGATATTCAAATGATGACATAATGGAAAAATGAATCTGTTGTAGTCTAGTTGGTTAGGATACTCGGCTCTCACCCGAGAGACTTGGGTTCAAATCCCAGCAACGGAAACATTATTTTTTGTTCTTTAATTTTGTACTACTAGTTCACGGCGAGGTGAAAAACCACTTGCGGAATATGGGATGTGAGGGGCTCGGCCTCTCGACCTCAGGATCACTCAAAAGCTATGACACCTACATGCTAGCCAACTACACTACCACCCATATTGATAATTAATAATGACAATTACGTCCCCGTACGTTCCTTTTTTTAATTACCAATGCTTTTATTTTAGGAAATTATAGGCCACTAGATAATGCAAGATCGATGGTGTGCAAAGGCGGTTTTTATACCGTGGACCTTGGTCCACACAGTTTAGTGGACCACGTTCCGAAAATGGCATCGTGTCTTTAATTAAAGAATCGACCACCGTTAAATTTTAACAAATCTCATATTTTTTATGCGTTTATAATAAGATGAAACTAATGTGTATTTCAAATTAAACTGAATACTTTGTCTCGCAAATATTGCAAATGAAACTGTAATTGAATTGAAATGATAATTTGGTTGTGTTGAAACGAAACTGCAGTATGTCTAAAATGAAACTGAATGGCATGTCTCACATATTGAGTGTATATTGTCAAATAGAATTGTAGTTGGATTGAAATGTTACTTTAGTTTTGCAGAAATGAAACTACAGTATGTATAAAAAGAAACCGAATAACATACATGTCTCACATATTGAGTGTTATATTGTAATATGAAACTATAGTTATATCAAAATGAAACTTTCGTTGTTTTTAAATTAAACTATAGTGTATATAAAATGAAACGGAATAACAATTTGACATATTAGAGTATATATTGTAAAATAAAATCGTAGTTGAATTAGAATTATAATTTAGTGGTGTTGTAATAAGACTACAGTGAGTATAATATGATATTCAATAACAAGTCACATTGTAATAAGACTATTGTACATACAATGTCGAATGAAACTGTAGTTTAAACAAAATGAAACATTAGTTGTGCTGAAATGAAACTACAATATAAATAAAATGAAACTGAAAATGTTATACAAACCGAACTAATTTCACAGAACGGGTGCGGTTTCTTTTCATTAAAAGAAACGACATCGTTTTGGAAAATGGTCCACACAGCTGTGTGGATAATGGTCCACTGTAAAATTTTGTCGATATTCAAATGATGACATAGTGGAATAATGAATTTGTTGTAGTCAGTTGGTTAGGATACTCGGCTCTCACTCTAGAGACCTGGGTTCAAATCCCAGCAACGGAAACACTATTTTTTGTTCTTTAATTTTGTACTACTAGCTCACGGCGAGGTGAAAAACCACTTGCGGAATATGGATGTGAGGGGCTCGGCCTCTCGACCTCAGGATCACTCAAAGCTATGACACCTACATGCTAGCCAACTACACTACCACCCATATTGATAATTAATAATGACAATTACGTCCCCGTACGTTCCTTTTTTTAATTACCAATGCTTTTATGTTAGGAATTATAGGCCACTAGATAATGCAAGATCGATGGTGTGCAAAGGCGGTTTTTATACCGTGGACCTTGGTCCACACAGTTTAGTGGACCACGTTCCGAAAATGGCATCGTGTCTTTAATTAAAGAATCGACCACCGTTAAATTTTAACAAATCTCATATTTTTTATGCGTTTATAATAAGATGAAACTAATGTGTATTTCAAATTAAACTGAATACTTTGTCTCGCAAATATTGCAAATGAAACTGTAATTGAATTGAAATGATAATTTGGTTGTGTTGAAACGAAACTGCAGTATGTCTAAAATGAAACTGAATGGCATGTCTCACATATTGAGTGTATATTGTCAAATAGAATTGTAGTTGGATTGAAATGTTACTTTAGTTTTGCTGAAATGAAACTACAGTATGTATAAAAAGAAACCGAATAACATACATGTCTCACATATTGAGTGTTATATTGTAATATGAAACTATAGTTATATCAAAATGAAACTTTAGTTGTTTTTAAATAAACTATAGTGTATATAAAATGAAACGGAATAACAATTTGACATATTAGAGTGTATATTGTAAAATAAAATCGTAGTTGAATTAGAATTATAATTTAGTGGTGTTGTAATAAGACTACAGTGAGTATAATATGATATTCAATAACAAGTCACATTGTAATAAGACTATTGTACATACAATGTCGAATGAAACTGTAGTTTAAACAAAATGAAACATTAGTTGTGCTGAAATGAAACTACAATATAAATAAAATGAAACTGAAAATGTTATACAAACCGAACTAATTTCACAGAACGGGTGCGGTTTCTTTTCATTAAAAGAAACGACATCGTTTTGGAAAATGGTCCACACAGCTGTGTGGATAATGGTCCACTGTAAATTTTGTCGATATTCAAATGATGACATAGTGGAAAATGAATTTGTTGTAGTCTGTTGGTTAGGATACTCGGCTCTCACCTAGAGACTTGGGTTCAAATTCCAGTAACGGAAACACTATTTTTTGTTCTTTAATTTTGTACTACTAGCTCACGGCGAGGTGAAAACCACTTGCGGAATATGGATGTGAGGGGCTCGGCCTCTCGACCTCAGGATCACTCAGAAGCTATGACACCTACATGCTAGCCAACTACACTACCACCCATATTGATAATTAATAATGACAATTACGTCCCCGTACGTTCCTTTTTTTAATTACCAATGCTTTTATGTTAGGGAATTATAGGCCACTAGATAATGCAAGATCGATGGTGTGCAAAGGCGGTTTTTATACCGTGGATCTTGGTCCACACAGTTTAGTGGCCACGTTCCGAAAATGGCATCGTGTCTTTAATTAAAGAATCGACCACCGTTAAATTTTAACAAATCTCATATTTTTTATGCGTTTATAATAAGATGAAACTAATGTGTATTTCAAATTAAACTGAATACTTTGTCTCGCAAATATTGCAAATGAAACTGTAATTGAATTGAAATGATAATTTGGTTGTGTTGAAACGAAACTGCAGTATGTCTAAAATGAAACTGAATGGCATGTCTCACATATTGAGTGTATATTGTCAAATAGAATTGTAGTTGGATTGAAATGTTACTTTAGTTTTGCAGAAATGAAACTACAGTATGTATAAAAAGAAACCGAATAACATACATGTCTCACATATTGAGTGTTATATTGTAATATGAAACTATAGTTATATCAAAATGAAACTTTAGTTGTTTTTAAATGAAACTATAGTGTATATAAAATGAAACAGAATAACAATTTGACATATTGAGTGTATATTGTAAATTAAAATCGTAGTTGAATTAGAATTATAATTTAGTGGTGTTGTAATAAGACTATAGTGAGTATAATATGATATTCAATAACAAGTCACATTGTAATAAGACTATTGTACATACAATGTCGAATGAAACTGTAGTTTAAACAAAATGAAACATTAGTTGTGCTGAAATGAAACTACAATATAAATAAAATGAAACTGAAAATGTTATACAAACCGAACTAATTTCACAGAACGGGTGCGGTTTCTTTTCATTAAAAGAAACGACATCGTTTTGGAAAATGGTCCACACAGCTGTGTGGATAATGGTCCACTGTAAAATTTTGTCGATATTCAAAAGATGACATAATGGAAAAATGAATCTGTTGTAGTCTAGTTGGTTAGGATACTCGGCTCTCACCCGAGAGACTTGGGTTCAAATCCCAGCAACGGAAACACTATTTTTTGTTCTTTAATTTTGTACTACTAGTTCACGGCGAGGTGAAAAACCACTTGCGGAATATGGGATGTGAGGGGCTCGGCCTCTCGACCTCAGGATCACTCAAAAGCTATGACACCTACATGCTAGCCAACTACACTACCACCCATATTGATAATTAATAATGACAATTACGTCCCCGTACGTTCCTTTTTTTAATTACCAATGCTTTTATTTAGGAAATTATAGGCCACTAGATAATGCAAGATCGATGGTGTGCAAAGGCGGTTTTTATACCGTGGACCTTGGTCCACACAGTTTAGTGGACCACGTTCCGAAAATGGCATCGTGTCTTTAATTAAAGAATCGACCACCGTTAAATTTTAACAAATCTCATATTTTTTATGCGTTTATAATAAGATGAAACTAATGTGTATTTCAAATTAAACTGAATACTTTGTCTCGCAAATATTGCAAATGAAACTGTAATTGAATTGAAATGATAATTTGGTTGTGTTGAAACGAAACTGCAGTATGTCTAAAATGAAACTGAATGGCATGTCTCACATATTGAGTGTATATTGTCAAATAGAATTGTAGTTGGATTGAAATGTTACTTTAGTTTTGCAGAAATGAAACTACAGTATGTATAAAAAGAAACCGAATAACATACATGTCTCACATATTGAGTGTTATATTGTAATATGAAACTATAGTTATATCAAAATGAAACTTTCGTTGTTTTTAAATAAACTATAGTGTATATAAAATGAAACGGAATAACAATTTGACATATTAGAGTATATATTGTAAAATAAAATCGTAGTTGAATTAGAATTATAATTTAGTGGTGTTGTAATAAGACTACAGTGAGTATAATATGATATTCAATAACAAGTCACATTGTAATAAGACTATTGTACATACAATGTCGAATGAAACTGTAGTTTAAACAAAATGAAACATTAGTTGTGCTGAAATGAAACTACAATATAAATAAAATGAAATTGAAAATGTTATACAAACCGAACTAATTTCACAGAACGGGTGCGGTTTCTTTTCATTAAAAGAAACGACACCGTTTTGGAAAATGGTCCACACAGCTGTGTGGATAATGGTCCACTGTAAAATTTTGTCGATATTCAAATGATGACATAGTGGAATAATGAATTTGTTGTAGTCAGTTGGTTAGGATACTCGGCTCTCACTCTAGAGACCTGGGTTCAAATCCCGGTAACGGAAACACTATTTTTTGTTCTTTAATTTTGTACTACTAGCTCACGGCGAGGTGAAAAACCACTTGCGGAATATGGATGTGAGGGGCTCGGCCTCTCGACCTCAGGATCACTCAGAAGCTATGACACCTACATGCTAGCCAACTACACTACCACCCATATTGATAATTAATAATGACAATTACGTCCCCGTACGTTCCTTTTTTTAATTACCAATGCTTTTATGTTAGGGAATTATAGGCCACTAGATAATGCAAGATCGATGGTGTGCAAAGGCGGTTTTTATACGTGGACCTTGGTCCACACAGTTTAGTGGCCACGTTCCGAAAATGGCATCGTGTCTTTAATTAAAGAATCGACCACCGTTAAATTTTAACAAATCTCATATTTTTTATGCGTTTATAATAAGATGAAACTAATGTGTATTTCAAATTAAACTGAATACTTTGTCTCGCAAATATTGCAAATGAAACTGTAATTGAATTGAAATGATAATTTGGTTGTGTGAAACGAAACTGCAGTATGTCTAAAATGAAACTGAATGGCATGTCTCACATATTGAGTGTATATTGTCAAATAGAATTGTAGTTGGATTGAAATGTTACTTTAGTTTTGCTGAAATGAAACTACATTATGTATAAAAAGAAACCGAATAACATACATGTCTCACATATTGAGTGTTATATTGTAATATGAAACTATAGTTATATCAAAATGAAACTTTCGTTGTTTTTAAATTAAACTATAGTGTATATAAAATGAAACGGAATAACAATTTGACATATTAGAGTGTATATTGTAAAATAAAATCGTAGTTGAATTAGAATTATAATTTAGTGGTGTTGTAATAAGACTACAGTGAGTATAATATGATATTCAATAACAAGTCACATTGTAATAAGACTATTGTACATACAATGTCGAATGAAACTGTAGTTTAAACAAAATGAAACATTAGTTGTGCTGAAATGAAACTACAATATAAATAAAATGAAACTGAAAATGTTATACAAACCGAACTAATTTCACAGAACGGGTGCGGTTTCTTTTCATTAAAAGAAACGACATCGTTTTGGAAAATGGTCCACACAGCTGTGTGGATAATGGTCCACTGTAAAATTTTGTCGATATTCAAAAGATGACATAGTGGAAAAATGAATTTGTTGTAGTCAGTTGGTTAGGATACTCGGCTCTCACTCTAGAGACTTGGGTTCAAATCCGGTAACGGAAACACTATTTTTTGTTCTTTAATTTTGTACTACTAGCTCACGGCGAGGTGAAAAACCACTTGCGGAATATGGATGTGAGGGGCTCGGCCTCTCGACCTCAGGATCACTCAGAAGCTATGACACCTACATGCTAGCCAACTACACTACCACCCATATTGATAATTAATAATGACAATTACGTCCCCGTACGTTCCTTTTTTTAATTACCAATGCTTTTATGTTAGGGAATTATAGGCCACTAGATAATGCAAGATCGATGGTGTGCAAAGGCGGTTTTTATACCGTGGATCTTGGTCCACACAGTTTAGTGGACCACGTTCCGAAAATGGCATCGTGTCTTTAATTAAAGAATCGACCACCGTTAAATTTTAACAAATCTCATATTTTTTATGCGTTTATAATAAGATGAAACTAATGTGTATTTCAAATTAAACTGAATACTTTGTCTCGCAAATATTGCAAATGAAACTGTAATTGAATTGAAATGATAATTTGGTTGTGTTGAAACGAAACTGCAGTATGTCTAAAATGAAACTGAATGGCATGTCTCACATATTGAGTGTATATTGTCAAATAGAATTGTAGTTGGATTGAAATGTTACTTTAGTTTTGCTGAAATGAAACTACAGTATGTATAAAAAGAAACCGAATAACATACATGTCTCACATATTGAGTGTTATATTGTAATATGAAACTATAGTTATATCAAAATGAAACTTTAGTTGTTTTTAAATGAAACTATAGTGTATATAAAATGAAACAGAATAACAATTTGACATATTAGAGTGTATATTGTAAAATAAAATCGTAGTTGAATTAGAATTATAATTTAGTGGTGTTGTAATAAGACTACAGTGAGTATAATATGATATTCAATAACAAGTCACATTGTAATAAGACTATTGTACATACAATGTCGAATGAAACTGTAGTTTAAACAAAATGAAACATTAGTTGTGCTGAAATGAAACTACAATATAAATAAAATGAAATTGAAAATGTTATACAAACCGAACTAATTTCACAGAACGGGTGCGGTTTCTTTTCATTAAAAGAAACGACACGTTTTGGAAAATGGTCCACACAGCTGTGTGGATAATGGTCCACTGTAAAATTTTGTCGATATTCAAATGATGACATAATGGAAAAATGAATCTGTTGTAGTCTAGTTGGTTAGGATACTCGGCTCTCACCCTAAGAGACCTTGGGTTCAAATCCCAGCAACGGAAACATTATTTTTTGTTCTTTAATTTGTACTACTAGTTCACGGCGAGGTGAAAAAACCACTTGCGGAATATGGGATGTGAGGGGCTCGGCCTCTCGATCTCAGGATCACTCAAAGCTATGACACCTACATGCTAGCCAACTACACTACCACCACATATTGATAATTAATAATGACAATTACGTCCCCGTACGTTCCTTTTTTTAATTACCAATGCTTTTATTTTAGGAAATTATAGGCCACTAGATAATGCAAGATCGATGGTGTGCAAAGGCGGTTTTTATACCGTGGACCTTGGTCCACACAGTTTAGTGGACCACGTTCCGAAAATGGCATCGTGTCTTTAATTAGAGAATCGACCACCGTTACATTTTAACAAATCTCATATTTTTATGCGTTTATAATAAGATGAAACTAATGTGTATTTCAAATTAAACTGAATACTTTGTCTCGCAAATATTGCAAATGAAACTGTAATTGAATTGAAATGATAATTTGGTTGTGTTGAAACGAAACTGCAGTATGTCTAAAATGAAACTGAATGGCATGTCTCACATATTGAGTGTATATTGTCAAATAGAATTGTAGTTGGATTGAAATGTTACTTTAGTTTTGCAGAAATGAAACTACAGTATGTATAAAAAAGAAACCGAATAACATACATGTCTCACATATTGAGTGTTATATTGTAATATGAAACTATAGTTATATCAAAATGAAAACTTTCGTTGTTTTTAAATTAAACTATAGTGTATATAAAATGAAACGGAATAACAATTTGACATATTAGAGTATATATTGTAAAATAAAATCGTAGTTGAATTAGAATTATAATTTAAGTGGTGTTGTAATAAGACTACAGTGAGTATAATATGATATTCAATAACAAGTCACATTGTAATAAGACTATTGTACATACAATGTCCGAATGAAACTGTAGTTTAAACAAAAATGAAACATTAGTTGTGCTGAAATGAAACTACAATATAAATAAAATGAAATTGAAAATGTTATACAAACCGAACTAATTTCACAGAACGGGTGCGGTTTCTTTTCATTAAAAGAAACGACATCGTTTTGGAAAATGGTCCACACAGCTGTGTGGATAATGGTCCACTGTAAAATTTTGTCGATATTCAAATGATGACATAGTGGAATAATGAATTTGTTGTAGTCATGTTGGTTAGGATACTCAGCTCTCACTCTAGAGACCTGGGTTCAAATCCCAGTAACGGAAACACTATTTTTCGTCCTTAATTTGTACTACTAGCTCACGGCGAGGTGAAAACCACTTGCGGAATATGAGATGTGAGGGGCTCGGCCTCTTGACCTCAGGATCACTCAGAAGCTATGACACCTATATGCTAGCCAACTACACTACCACCCTATATTGATAATTAATAATGACAATTACGTCCCCGTGCGTTCCTTTTTTTAATTACCAATGCTTTTATGTTAGGGAATTATAGGCCACTATATAATGCAAGATCGATGGTGTGCAAAGGCGGTTTTTTATACTGTGGATCTTGGTCCACACAGTTTAGTCGGCCACGTTCCGAAAATGGCATCGTGTCTTTAATTAAAGAATCGACCACTGTTAAATTTTAACAAATATCTTATTTTTTATGCGTTTATAATAAGATGAAACTAATGTGTATTTCAAATTAAACTGAATACTTTGTCTCGCAAATATGCAAATGAAACTGTAATTGAATTGAAATGATAATTTGGTTGTGGTGAAATGAAACTGCAGTATGTCTAAAATGAAAACTGAATGGCATGTCTCACATATTGAGTGTATATTGTCAAATAGAATTGTAGTTGGATTGAAATGTTACTTTAGTTTTGCTGAAATGAAACTACATTATGTATAAAAAGAAGCCGAATAACATACATGTCTCACATATTGAGTGTTATATTGTAATATGAAACTATAGTTATATCAAAATGAAACTTTCGTTGTTTTTAAATTAAACTATAGTGTATATAAAATGAAACGGAATAACAATTTGACATATTAGAGTATATATTGTAAAATAAAATCGTAGTTGAATTAGAATTATAATTTAGTGGTGTTGTAATAAGACTACAGTGAGTATAATATGATATTCAATAACAAGTCACATTGTAATAAGACTATTGTACATACAATGTCGAATGAAACTGTAGTTTAAACAAAATGAAACATTAGTCGTGCTGAAATGAAACTACAATATAAATAAAATGAAACTGAAAATGTTATACAAACCGAACTAATTTCACAGAACGGGTGCAGTTTCTTTTCATTAAAAGAAACGACATCGTTTTGGAAAATGGTCCACACAGCTGTGTGGATAATGGTCCACTGTTAAATTTTGTCGATATTCAAATGATGACATAGTGGAATAATGAATTTGTTGTAGTCATGTTGGTTAGGATACTCAGCTCTCACTCTAGAGACTTGGGTTCAAATTCCAGTAACGGAAACACTATTTTTCGTCCTTTAATTTTGTACTACTAGCTCACGGCGAGGTGAAAACCACTTGCGGAATATGAGATGTGAGGGGCTCGGCCTCTCGACCTCAGGATCACTCAGAAGCTATGACACCTATATGCTAGCCAACTACACTACCACCCTATATTGATAATTAATAATGACAATTACGTCCCCGTGCGTTCCTTTTTTTAATTACCAATGCTTTTATGTTAGGGAATTATAGGCCACTATATAATGCAAGATCGATGGTGTGCAAAGGCGGTTTTTATACCGTGGATCTTGGTCCACACAGTTTAGTCGGCCACGTTCCGAAAATGGCATCGTGTCTTTAATTAAAGAATCGACCACTGTTAAATTTTAACAAATATCTTATTTTTTATGCGTTTATAATAAGATGAAACTAATGTGTATTTCAAATTAAACTGAATACTTTGTCTCGCAAATATTGCAAATGAAACTGTAATTGAATTGAAATGATAATTTGGTTGTGGTGAAATGAAACTGCAGTATGTCTAAAATGAAACTGAATGGCATGTCTCACATATTGAGTGTATATTGTCAAATAGAATTGTAGTTGGATTGAAATGTTACTTTAGTTTTGCAGAAATGAAACTACAGTATGTATAAAAAGAAACCGAATAACATACATGTCTCACATATTGAGTGTTATATTGTAATATGAAACTATAGTTATATCAAAATGAAACTTTAGTTGTTTTTAAATGAAACTATAGTGTATATAAAATGAAACAGAATAACAATTTGACATATTTGAGTGTATATTGTAAATTAAAATCGTAGTTGAATTAGAATTATAATTTAGTGGTGTTGTAATAAGACTATAGTGAGTATAATATGATATTCAATAACAAGTCACATTGTAATAAGACTATTGTACATACAATGTCGAATGAAACTGTAGTTTAAACAAAATGAAACATTAGTTGTGCTGAAATGAAACTACAATATAAATAAAATGAAATTGAAAATGTTATACAAACCGAACTAATTTCACAGAACGGGTGCGGTTTCTTTTCTTTAAAAGAAACGACATCGTTTTGGAAAATGGTCCACACAGCTGTGTGGATAATGGTCCACTGTAAAATTTTGTCGATATTCAAATGATGACATAATGGAAAAATGAATCTGTTGTAGTCTAGTTGGTTAGGATACTCGGCTCTCACCCGAGAGACTTGGGTTCAAATCCCAGCAACGGAAACATTATTTTTTGTTCTTTAATTTTGTACTACTAGTTCACGGCGAGGTGAAAAACCACTTGCGGAATATGGGATGTGAGGGGCTCGGCCTCTCGATCTCAGGATCACTCAAAAGCTATGACACCTACATGCTAGCCAACTACACTACCACCACATATTGATAATTAATAATGACAATTACGTCCCCGTACGTTCCTTTTTTTAATTACCAATGCTTTTATTTTAGGAAATTATAGGCCACTAGATAATGCAAGATCGATGGTGTGCAAAGGCGGTTTTTATACCGTGGACCTTGGTCCACACAGTTTAGTGGACCACGTTCCGAAAATGGCATCGTGTCTTTAATTAGAGAATCGACCACCGTTACATTTTAACAAATCTCATATTTTTTATGCGTTTATAATAAGATGAAACTAATGTGTATTTCAAATTAAACTGAATACTTTGTCTCGCAAATATTGCAAATGAAACTGTAATTGAATTGAAATGATAATTTGGTTGTGTTGAAACGAAACTGCAGTATGTCTAAAATGAAACTGAATGGCATGTCTCACATATTGAGTGTATATTGTCAAATAGAATTGTAGTTGGATTGAAATGTTACTTTAGTTTTGCAGAAATGAAACTACAGTATGTATAAAAAGAAACCGAATAACATACATGTCTCACATATTGAGTGTTATATTGTAATATGAAACTATAGTTATATCAAAATGAAACTTTCGTTGTTTTTAAATTAAACTATAGTGTATATAAAATGAAACGGAATAACAATTTGACATATTAGAGTATATATTGTAAAATAAAATCGTAGTTGAATTAGAATTATAATTTAGTGGTGTTGTAATAAGACTACAGTGAGTATAATATGATATTCAATAACAAGTCACATTGTAATAAGACTATTGTACATACAATGTCGAATGAAACTGTAGTTTAAACAAAATGAAACATTAGTTGTGCTGAAATGAAACTACAATATAAATAAAATGAAATTGAAAATGTTATACAAACCGAACTAATTTCACAGAACGGGTGCGGTTTCTTTTCATTAAAAGAAACGACATCGTTTTGGAAAATGGTCCACACAGCTGTGTGGATAATGGTCCACTGTAAAATTTTGTCGATATTCAAATGATGACATAGTGGAATAATGAATTTGTTGTAGTCATGTTGGTTAGGATACTCAGCTCTCACTCTAGAGACCTGGGTTCAAATCCCAGTAACGGAAACACTATTTTTCGTCCTTTAATTTTGTACTACTAGCTCACGGCGAGGTGAAAACCACTTGCGGAATATGAGATGTGAGGGGCTCGGCCTCTTGACCTCAGGATCACTCAGAAGCTATGACACCTATATGCTAGCCAACTACACTACCACCCTATATTGATAATTAATAATGACAATTACGTCCCCGTGCGTTCCTTTTTTTAATTACCAATGCTTTTATGTTAGGGAATTATAGGCCACTATATAATGCAAGATCGATGGTGTGCAAAGGCGGTTTTTATACTGTGGATCTTGGTCCACACAGTTTAGTCGGCCACGTTCCGAAAATGGCATCGTGTCTTTAATTAAAGAATCGACCACTGTTAAATTTTAACAAATATCTTATTTTTTATGCGTTTATAATAAGATGAAACTAATGTGTATTTCAAATTAAACTGAATACTTTGTCTCGCAAATATTGCAAATGAAACTGTAATTGAATTGAAATGATAATTTGGTTGTGGTGAAATGAAACTGCAGTATGTCTAAAATGAAACTGAATGGCATGTCTCACATATTGAGTGTATATTGTCAAATAGAATTGTACTTGGATTGAAATGTTACTTTAGTTTTGCTGAAATGAAACTACATTATGTATAAAAAGAAGCCGAATAACATACATGTCTCACATATTGAGTGTTATATTGTAATATGAAACTATAGTTATATCAAAATGAAACTTTCGTTGTTTTTATATTAAACTATAGTGTATATAAAATGAAACGGAATAACAATTTGACATATTAGAGTATATATTGTAAAATAAAATCGTAGTTGAATTAGAATTATAATTTAGTGGTGTTGTAATAAGACTACAGTGAGTATAATATGATATTCAATAACAAGTCACATTGTAATAAGACTATTGTACATACAATGTCGAATGAAACTGTAGTTTAAACAAAATGAAACATTAGTCGTGCTGAAATGAAACTACAATATAAATAAAATGAAACTGAAAATGTTATACAAACCGAACTAATTTCACAGAACGGGTGCGGTTTCTTTTCATTAAAAGAAACGACATCGTTTTGGAAAATGGTCCACACAGCTGTGTGGATAATGGTCCACTGTTAAATTTTGTCGATATTCAAATGATGACATAGTGGAATAATGAATTTGTTGTAGTCATGTTGGTTAGGATACTCAGCTCTCACTCTAGAGACTTGGGTTCAAATTCCAGTAACGGAAACACTATTTTTCGTCCTTTAATTTTGTACTACTAGCTCACGGCGAGGTGAAAACCACTTGCGGAATATGAGATGTGAGGGGCTCGGCCTCTCGACCTCAGGATCACTCAGAAGCTATGACACCTATATGCTAGCCAACTACACTACCACCCTATATCGATAATTAATAATGACAATTACGTCCCCGTACGTTCCTTTTTTTAATTACCAATGCTTTTATGTTAGGGAATTATAGGCCACTATATAATGCAAGATCGATGGTGTGCAAAGGCGGTTTTTATACCGTGGATCTTGGTCCACACAGTTTAGTCGACCACGTTCCGAAAATGGCATCGTGTCTTTAATTAAAGAATCGACCACTGTTAAATTTTAACAAATATCATATTTTTTATGCGTTTATAATAAGATGAAACTAATGTGTATTTCAAATTAAACTGAATACTTTGTCTCGCAAATATTGCAAATGAAACTGTAATTGAATTGAAATGATAATTTGGTTGTGGTGAAATGAAACTGCAGTATGTCTAAAATGAAACTGAATGGCATGTCTCACATATTGAGTGTATATTGTCAAATAGAATTGTAGTTGGATTGAAATGTTACTTTAGTTTTGCTGAAATGAAACTACATTATGTATAAAAAGAAACCGAATAACATACATGTCTCACATATTGAGTGTTATATTGTAATATGAAACTATAGTTATATCAAAATGAAACTTTAGTTGTTTTTAAATGAAACTATAGTGTATATAAAATGAAACGGAATAACAATTTGACATATTAGAGTGTATGTTGTAAAATAAAATCGTAGTTGAATTAGAATTAGAATTTAGTGGTGTTGTAATAAGACTACAGTGAGTATAATATGATATTCAATAACAAGTCACATTGTAATAAGACTATTGTACATACAATGTCGAATGAAACTGTAGTTTAAACAAAATGAAACATTAGTTGTGCTGAAATGAAACTACTATATAAATAAAATGAAATTGAAAATGTTATTCAAACCGAACTAATTTCACAGAACGGGTGCGGTTTCTTTTCATTAAAAGAAACGACATCGTATTGGAAAATGGTCCACACAGCTGTGTGTATAATGGTCCACTGTAAAATTTTGTCGATATTCAAATGATGACATAGTGGAATAATGAATCTGTTGTAGCCTAGTTGGTTAGGATATTTGGCTCTCACTCTAAAAACCTGGGTTCAAATCCCGGCAATGGAAACACTATTTTTTGTTCTTTAATTTTGTACTACTAGTTCACGGCGAGGTGAAAAACCACTTGCGGAATATGGGATGTGAGGGGCTCGGCCTCTCGACCTCAGGATCACTCAAAAGCTATGACACCTACATGCTAGCCAACTACACTACCACCCCATATTGATAATTAATAATGACAATTACGTCCCCGTACGTTCCTTTTTTTAATTACCAATGCTTTTATTTTAAGAAATTATAGGCCACTAGATAATGCAAGATCGATGGTGTGCAAAGGCGGTTTTTATACCGTGGATATTGGTCCACACAGTTTAGTGGACCACGTTCCGAAAATGGCATCGTGTCTTTAATTAAAGAATCGACCACCGTTAAATTTTAACAAATCTCATATTTTTTATGCGTTTATAATAAGATGAAACTAATGTGTATTTCAAATTAAACTGAATACTTTGTCTCGCAAATATTGCGAATGTAACTGTAATTGAATTGAAATGATAATTTGGTTGTGTTGAAACGAAACTGCAGTATGTCTAAAATGAAACTGAATGGCATGTCTCACATATTGAGTGTATATTGTCAAATAGAATTGTAGTTGGATTGAAATGTTACTTTAGTTTTGCTGAAATGAAACTACAGTATGTATAAAAAGAAACCGAATAACATACATGTCTCACATATTGAGTGTTATATTGTAATATGAAACTATAGTTATATCAAAATGAAACTTTAGTTGTTTTTAAATGAAACTATAGTGTATATAAAATGAAACGGAATAACAATTTGACATATTAGAGTGTATATTGTAAAATAAAATCGTAGTTGAATTAGAATTATAATTTAGTGGTGTTGTAATAAGACTACAGTGAGTATAATATGATATTCAATAACAAGTCACATTGTAATAAGACTATTGTACATACAATGTCGAATGAAACTGTAGTTTAAACAAAATGAAACATTAGTTGTGCTGAAATGAAACTACAATATAAATAAAATGAAACTGAAAATGTTATACAAATCGAACTAATTTCACAGAACGGGTGCGGTTTCTTTTCATTAAAAGAAACGACACCGTTTTGGAAAATCGTCCACACAGCTGCGTGGATCATGGTCCACTGTAAAATTTTGTCGATATTCAAAAGATTACATAATGGAAAAATGAATCCGTTGTAGTCTAGTTGGTTAGGATACTCGGTTCTCACCCGAGACACTATGGTTCAAATCCCGGCAATGGAAACACTATTTTTTGTTCTTTAATTTTGTACTACTAGCTCACGGCGAGGTGAAAAACCACTTGCGGAATATGGGATGTGAGGGGCTCGGCCTCTCGACCTCAGGATCACTCAAAAGCTATGACACCTACATGCTAGCCAACTACACTACCACCCCATATTGATAATTAATAATGACAATTACGTCCCCGTACGTTCCATTTTTTAATTACCAATGCTTTTATGTTAGGGAATTATAGGCCACTATATAATGCAAGATCGATGGTGTGCAAAGGCGGTTTTTATACCGTGGACCTTGGTCCACACAGTTTAGTCGACCACGTTCCGAAAATGGCATCGTGTCTTTAATTAAAGAATCGACCACCGTTAAATTTTAACAAATCTCATATTTTTTATGCGTTTATAATAAGATGAAACTAATGTGTATTTGAAATTAAACTAAATACTTTGTCTCGCAAATATTGCAAATGAAACTGTAATTGAATTGAAATGATAATTTGGTTGTGATGAAACGAAATTGCAGTATGTCTAAAATGAAACTGAATGGCATGTCTCACATATTGAGTGTATATTGTCAAATAGAATTGTAGTTGGATTGAAATGTTACTTTAGTTTTGCTGAAATGAAACTACATTATGTATAAAAAGAAACCGAATAACATACATGTCTCACATATTGAGTGTTATATTGTAATATGAAACTATAGTTATATCAAAATGAAACTTTAGTTGTTTTTAAATGAAACTATAGTGTATATAAAATGAAACGGAATAACAATTTGACATATTAGAGTGTATATTGTAAAATAAAATCGTAGTTGAATTAGAATTATAATTTAGTGGTGTTGTAATAAGACTACAGTGAGTATAATATGATATTCAATAACAAGTCACATTGTAATAAGACTATTGTACATACAATGTCGAATGAAACTGTAGTTTAAACAAAATGAAACATTAGTTGTGCTGAAATGAAACTACAATATAAATAAAATGAAATTGAAAATGTTATTCAAAACGAACTAATTTCACAGAACGGGTGCGGTTTCTTTTCATTAAAAGAAACGACATCGTTTTGGAAAATGGTCCACACAGCTGTGTCGATAATGGTCCACTGTAAAATTTTGTCGATATTCAAATTATGACATAGTAGAATAATGAATCTGTTGTAGCCTAGTTGGTTAGGATACTTGGCTCTCACTTTAAAAACCTGGGTTCAAATCCTGGCAACGAAAACACTATATTTTGTTCTTTAATTTTGTACTACTAGCTCACGGCGAGGTGAAAAACCACTTGCCGAATATGGGATGTGAGGGGCTCGGCCTCTCGACATCAGGATCACTCAAAAGCTATGACACCTACATGCTAGCCAACTACACTACCACCCCATATTGATAATTAATAATGACAATTACGTCCCCGTACGTTCCTTTTTTTAATTACCAATGCTTTTATTTTAGGAAATTATAGGCCACTAGATAATGCAAGATCGATGGTGTGCAAAGGCGGTTTTTATACCGTCGATCTTGGTCCACACAGTTTAGTGGACCACGTTCCGAAAATGGCATCGTGTCTTTAATTAAAGAATCGACCACCGTTAAATTTTAACAAATCTCATATTTTTTATGCGTTTATAATAAGATGAAACTAATGTGTATTTCAAATTAAACTGAATACTTTGTCTCGCAAATATTGCGAATGTAACTGTAATTGAATTGAAATGATAATTTGGTTGTGTTGAAACGAAACTGCAGTATGTCTAAAATGAAACTGAATGGCATGTCTCACATATTGAGTGTATATTGTCAAATAGAATTGTAGTTGGATTGAAATGTTACTTTAGTTTTGCTGAAATGAAACTACAGTATGTATAAAAAGAAACCGAATAACATACATGTCTCACATATTGAGTGTTATATTGTAATATGAAACTATAGTTATATCAAAATGAAACTTTAGTTGTTTTTAAATGAAACTATAGTGTATATAAAATGAAACGGAATAACAATTTGACATATTAGAGTGTATATTGTAAAATAAAATCGTAGTTGAATTAGAATTATAATTTAGTGGTGTTGTAATAAGACTACAGTGAGTATAATTTGATATTCAATAACAAGTCACATTGTAATAAGACTATTGTACATACAATGTCGAATGAAACTGTAGTTTAAACAAAATGAAACATTAGTTGTGCTGAAATGAAACTACAATATAAATAAAATGAAACTGAAATTGTTATACAAACCGAACTAATTTCACAGAACGGGTGCGGTTTCTTTTCATTAAAAGAAACGACACCGTTTTGGAAAATGGTCCACACAGCTGCGTGGATCATGGTCCACTGTAAAATTTTGTCGATATTCAAAAGATTACATAATGGAAAAATGAACCCGTTGTAGTCTAGTTGGTTAGGATATTCGGCTCTCACTCGAGACACTATGGTTCAAATCCCGGCAATGGAAACACTATTTTTTGTTCTTTAATTTTGTACTACTAGCTCACGGCGAGGTGAAAAACCACTTGCGGAATATGGGATGTGAGGGGCTCGGCCTCTCGACCTCAGGATCACTCAAAAGCTATGACACCTACATGCTAGCCAACTACACTACCACCCCATATTGATAATTAATAATGACAATTACGTCCCCATACGTTCCTTTTTTTAATTACCAATGCTTTTATGTTAGGGAATTATAGGCCACTATATAATGCAAGATCGATGGTGTGCAAAGGCGGTTTTTATACCGTGGACCTTGGTCCACACAGTTTAGTCGACCACGTTCCGAAAATGGCATCGTGTCTTTAATTAAAGAATCGACCACCGTTAAATTTTAACAAATCTCATATTTTTTATGCGTTTATAATAAGATGAAACTAATGTGTATTTGAAGTTAAACTAAATACTTTGTCTCGCAAATATTGCAAATGAAACTGTAATTGAATTGAAATGATAATTTGGTTGTGATGAAACGAAACTGCAGTATGTCTAAAATGAAACTGAATGGCATGTCTCACATATTGAGTGTATATTGTCAAATAGAATTGTAGTTGGATTGAAATGTTACTTTAGTTTTGCTGAAATGAAACTACATTATGTATAAAAAGAAACCGAATAACATACATGTCTCACAAATTGAGTGTTATATTGTAATATGAAACTATAGTTATATCAAAATGAAACTTTAGTTGTTTTTAAATGAAACTATAGTGTATATAAAATGAAACGGAATAACAATTTGACATATTAGAGTGTATATTGTAAAATAAAATCGTAGTTGAATTAGAATTATAATTTAGTGGTGTTGTAATAAGACTACAGTGAGTATAATATGATATTCAATAACAAGTCACATTGTAATAAGACTATTGTACATACAATGTCGAATGAAACTGTAGTTTAAACAAAATGAAACATTAGTTGTGCTGAAATGAAACTACAATATAAATAAAATGAAATTGAAAATGTTATTCAAACCGAACTAATTTCACAGAACGGGTGCGGTTTCTTTTCATTAAAAGAAACGACATCGTTTTGGAAAATGGTCCACACAGCTGTGTCGATGATGGTCCACTGTAAAATTTTGTCGATATTCAAATGATGACATAGTAGAATAATGAATCTGTTGTAGCCTAGTTGGTTAGGATACTTGGCTCTCACTCTAAAAACCTAGGTTCAAATCCTGGCAACGAAAACACTATTTTTTGTTCTTTAATTTTGTACTACTAGCTCACGGCGAGGTGAAAAACCACTTGCCGAATATGGGATGTGAGGGGCTCGGCCTCTCGACCTCAGGATCACTCAAAAGCTATGACACCTACATGCTAGCCAACTACACTACCACCCCATATTGATAATTAATAATGACAATTACGTCCCCGTACATTCCTTTTTTTAATTACCAATGCTTTTATTTTAGGAAATTATAGGCCACTAGATAATGCAAGATCGATGGTGTGCAAAGGCGGTTTTTATACCGTGGACCTTGGTCCACACAGTTTAGTGGACCACATTCCGAAAATGGCATCGTGTCTTTAATTAAAGAATCGACCACTGTTAAATTTTAACAAATATCATATTTTTTATGCGTTTATAATAAGATGAAACTAATGTGTATTTCAAATTAAACTGAATACTTTGTCTCGCAAATATTGCAAATGAAACTGTAATTGAATTGAAATGATAATTTGGTTGTGGTGAAACGAAACTGCAGTATGTCTAAAATGAAACTGAATGGCATGTCTCACATATTGAGTGTATATTGTCAAATAGAATTGTAGTTGGATTGAAATGTTACTTTAGTTTTGCTGAAATGAAACTATAGTATGTATAAAAAGAAACCGAATAACATACATGTCTCACATATTGAGTGTTATATTGTAATATGAAACTATAGTTATATCAAAATGAAACTTTTGTTGTTTTTAAATGAAACTATAGTGTATATAAAATGAAACCGAATAACAATTTCACATATTAGAGTGTATATTGAAAAATAAAATCATAGATGAATTAGAATTATAATTTAGTGGTGTTGTAATAAGACTACAGTGAGTATAATATGATATTCAATAACAAGTCACGTTGTAATAAGACTATTGTACATATAATGTCGAATGAAACTGTAGTTTAAACAAAATGAAACATTAGTTGTGCTGAAATGAAACTACAATATAAATAAAATGAAACTGAAAATGTTATACAAACCGAACTAATTTCACAGAACGGGTGCGGTTTCTTTTCATTAAAAGAAACGACACCGTTTTGGAAAATGGTCCACACAGCTGCGTGGATCATGGTCCACTGTAAAATTTTGTCGATATTCAAAAGATTACATAATGGAAAAATGAATCTGTTGTAGTCTAGTTGGTTAGGATACTCGGCTCTCACCCGAGAGATTCGGATTCAAATCCCGGCAACGGAAACACTATTTTTTGTTCTTTAATTTTGTACTACTAGCTCACGGCGAGGTGAAAAACCACTTGCGGAATATGGGATGTGAGGGGCTCGGCCTCTCGACCTCAGGATCACTCAAAATCTATGACACCTACATGCTAGCCAACTACACTACCACCCCATATTGATAATTAATAATGACAATTACGTCCCCGTACGTTCCTTTTTTTAATTACCAATGCTTTTATTTTAAGAAATTATAGGCCACTAGATAATGCAAGATCGATGGTGTGCAAAGGCGGTTTTTATACCGTGGATCTTGGTCCACACAGTTTAGTGGACCACGTTCCGAAAATAGCATCGTGTCTTTAATTAAAGAATCGACCACCGTTAAATTTTAACAATTCTCATATTTTTTATGCGTTTATAATAAGATGAAACTAATGTGTATTTCAAATTAAACTGAATACTTTGTCTCGCAAATATTGCGAATGTAACTGTAATTGAATTGAAATGATAATTTGGTTGTGTTGAAACGAAACTGCAGTATGTCTAAAATGAAACTGAATGGCATGTCTCACATATTGAGTGTATATTGTCAAATAGAATTGTAGTTGGATTGTAATGTTACTTTAGTTTTGCAGAAATGAAACTACAGTATGTATAATAAGAAACCGAATAACATACATGTCTCACATATTGAGTGTTATATTGTAAAATAAAATCGTAGTTGAATTAGAATTATAATTTAGTGGTGTTGTAATAAGACTACAGTGAGTATAATATGATATTCAATAACAAGTCACATTGTAATAAGACTATTGTACATACAATGTCGAATGAAACTGTAGTTTAAACAAAATGAAACATTAGTTGTGCTGAAATGAAACTACAATATAAATAAAATGAAATTGAAAATGTTATACAAACCAAACTAATTTCACAGAACGGGTGCGGTTTCTTTTCATTAAAAGAAACGACATGGTTTTGGAAAATGGTCCACACAGCTGTGTGGATAATGGTCCACTGTAAAATTTTGTCGATATTCACATGATGACATAGTGGAATAATGAATTTGTTGTAGTCTAGTTGGTTAGGATACTTGGCTCTCACTTTAAAAACCTGGGTTCAAATCCAAGCAACGGAAACACTATTTTTTGTTCTTTAATTTTGTACTACTAGCTCACGGCGAGGTGAAAAACCACTTGCGGAATATGGGATGTGAGGGGCTCGGCCTCTCGACCTCAGGATCACTCAAAAGCTATGACACCTACATGCTATTCAACTACACTACCACCCCATATTGATAAATAATAATGACAATTACGTCCCCGTATGTTCCTTTATTTAATTACAAATGCTTTTATGTTAGGGAATTATAGGCCACTAGATAATGCAAGATCGATGATGTGCAAAGGCGGTTTTTATACCGTGGACCGTGGTCCACACAGTTTAGAGGACCACGCTCCGAAAATGGCATCGTGTCTTTCATTAAAGAAACGACCACCGTTAAATTTTAACAAATCTCATATTTTTTATGTGTTTATAATAAGATGAAACTACAGTGTATTTCAAATTAAACTGAATACTTTGTCTCGCAAATATTGCAAATGTAACTGTAATTGAATTGAAATGATAATTTGGTTGTGTTGAAACGAAACTGCAGTATGTCTAAAATGAAACTGAATGGCATGTCTCACATATTGAGTGTATATTGTCAAATAGAATTGTAGTTGGATTGAAATGTTACTTTAGTTTTGCTGAAATGAAACTACAGTATGTATAAAAAGAAACCGAATAACATACATGTCTCACATATTGAGTGTTATATTGTAATATGAAACTATAGTTATATCAAAATGAAACTTTAGTTGTTTTTAAATGAAAGTATAGTGTATATAAAATGAAACAGAATAACAATTTCACATATTCGAGTGTATATTGTAAACTAAAATCGTAGTTGAATTAGAAATATAATTTAGTGGTGTTGTAATAAGACTACAGTGAGTATAATATGATATTCAATAACAAGTCACATTGTAATAAGACTATTGTACATATAATGTCGAATGAAATTGTAGTTTAAACAAAATGAAACATTAGTTGTGCTGAAATGAAACTACAATATAAATAAAATGAAACTGGCAATGTTATACAAACCTAACTAATTTAACAGAACGGGTGCTGTTTGTTTTCATTAAAAGAAACGACACCGTTTTGGAAAATGGTCCACACAGCTGTGTGGATCATGGTTCACTGTAAAATTTTGTCGGTATTCAAAAGATGACATAGTGGAAAAATGAATCCGTTGTAGTCTAGTTGGTTAGGATACTCGGCTCTCACCTGAGAGACCCGGGTCCAAATCCCGGCAACGAAAACACTATTTTTTCTTCTGTAATTTTGTACTACTAGTTCACGGCGAGGGGAAAAACCACTTGCGGAATATGGAGTGTGAGGGGCGCGACCTCTCGACCTCAGGATCACTCAGAAGGTATGAGACCTACACGCTATTCAACTACACTACCACCCCATATTGGTAATTAATAATGACAATTACGTCCCCGTACGTTCCTTTTTTTAATTACCAATGCTTTTATGTTCGGGAATTATAGGCCACTAGATAATGCAAGATCGATGGTGTGCAAAGGCGGTTTTTATACCGTGGACCTTGGTCTACACAGTTTAGTGGACCACGCTCCGAAAATCGCATCGTGTCTTTAATTAAAGAAACGACCACCGTTAAATTTTAACAAATCTCATATTTTTTATGTGTTTATAATAAGATGAAACTACAGTGTATTTCAAATTAAACTGAATACTTTGTCTCGCAAATATTGAAAATGAAACTGTAATTGAATTGAAATGATAATTTGGTTGTGTTGAAACGAAACTGCAGTATGTCTAAAATGAAACTGAATAGCAAGTCTCACGTGTTGACTGTATATTGTCAAATAGAATTGTAGTTGGATTGAAATGTTACTTTAGTTTTGCTAAAATGAAACTACAGTATGTATAAAAAGAAACTGAATAACATACATGTCTCACATATTGAGTGTTATATTGTAATATGAAACTATAGTTATATCAAAATGAAACTTTAGTTGTTTTTAAATGAATATATAAAATGAAACAGAATAACAATTTCACATATTCGAGTGTATATTGTAAACTAAAGTCGTAGTTGAATTAGAATTATAATTTAGTGGTGTTGTAATAAGACTACAGTGAGTATAATATGATATTCAATAACAAGTCACATTATAATTAGACTATTGTACATATAATGTCGAATGAAATTGTAGTTTAAACAAAATGAAACATTAGTTGTGCTGAAATGAAACTACAATATAAATAAAATGAAACTGAAAATGTTATACAAACCGAACAAATTTCAAAGAACGGGTGCGGTTTCTTTTCATTAAAAGAAACGACACCGTTTTGGAAAATGGTCCACACAGCTGCGTGGATCATGGTCCACTGTAAAATTTTGTTGGTATTCAAAATATGACATAGTGGAAAAATGAATCCGTTGTAGTCTAGTTGGTTAGGATACTCGGCTCTCACCCGAGAGATCTGGGTTCAAATCCCGGCAACGGAAACACTATTTTTTGTTCTTTAATTTTGTACTACTAGTTCACGGCGAGGGGAAAAACCACTTGCGGAATATGGGATGTGAGGGGCTAGGCCTCTCGACCTCAGGATCACTCAGAAGCTATGAGACCTACACGCTATTCAACTACACTACCACCCCATATTGATAATTAATAATGACAATTACGTCCCCGTACGTTCCTTTTTTTAATTACCAATGCTTTTATGTTCGGGAATTATAGGCCACTAGATAATGCAAGATCGATGGTGTGCAAAGGCGGTTTTTATACCGTGGACCTTGGTCTACACAGTTTAGTGGACCACTCTCCGAAAATGGCATCGTGTCTTTAATTAAAGAAACGACCACCGTTAAATATTAACAAATCTCATATTTTTTATGTGTTTATAATAAGATGAAACTACAGTGTATTTCAAATTAAACTGAATACTTTGTCTCGCAAATATTGTAAATGAAACTGTAATTGAATTGAAATGATAATTTGGTTGTGTTGAAACGAAACTGCAGTATGTCTAAAATGAAACTGAGTAGCAAGTCTCACATATTGAGTGTATATTGTCAAATAGAATTGTAGTTGGATTGAAATGTTACTTTAATTTTGCTGAAATGAAACTACAGTATGTATAAAAAGAAACTGAATAACATACATGTCTCACATATTGAGTGTTATATTGTAATATGAAACTATAGTTATATCAAAATGAAACTTTAGTTGTTTTTAAATGAAAGTATAGTGTATATAAAATGAAACAGAATAACAATTTCACATATTCGAGTGTATATTGTAAACTAAAATCGTAGTTGAATTAGAAATATAATTTAGTGGTGTTGTAATAAGACTACAGTGAGTATAATATGATATTCAATAACAAGTCACATTGTAATAAGACTATTGTACATATAATGTCGAATGAAATTGTAGTTTAAACAAAATGAAACATTAGTTGTGCTGAAATGAAACTACAATATAAATAAAATGAAACTGGCAATGTTATACAAACCTAACTAATTTAACAGAACGGGTGCTGTTTGTTTTCATTAAAAGAAACGACACCGTTTTGGAAAATGGTCCACACAGCTGTGTGGATCATGGTTCACTGTAAAATTTTGTCGGTATTCAAAAGATGACATAGTGGAAAAATGAATCCGTTGTAGTCTAGTTGGTTAGGATACTCGGCTCTCACCTGAGAGACCCGGGTCCAAATCCCGGCAACGAAAACACTATTTTTTCTTCTGTAATTTTGTACTACTAGTTCACGGCGAGGGGAAAAACCACTTGCGGAATATGGAGTGTGAGGGGCGCGACCTCTCGACCTCAGGATCACTCAGAAGGTATGAGACCTACACGCTATTCAACTACACTACCACCCCATATTGGTAATTAATAATGACAATTACGTCCCCGTACGTTCCTTTTTTTAATTACCAATGCTTTTATGTTCGGGAATTATAGGCCACTAGATAATGCAAGATCGATGGTGTGCAAAGGCGGTTTTTATACCGTGGACCTTGGTCTACACAGTTTAGTGGACCACGCTCCGAAAATGGCATCGTGTCTTTAATTAAAGAAACGACCACCGTTAAATATTAACAAATCTCATATTTTTTATGTGTTTATAATAAGATGAAACTACAGTGTATTTCAAATTAAACTGAATACTTTGTCTCGCAAATATTGTAAATGAAACTGTAATTGAATTGAAATGATAATTTGGTTGTGTTGAAACGAAACTGCAGTATGCCTAAAATGAAACTGAGTAGCAAGTCTCACATATTGAGTGTATATTGTCAAATAGAATTGTAGTTGGATTGAAATGTTACTTTAATTTTGCTGAAATGAAACTACAGTATGTATAAAAAGAAACTGAATAACATACATGTCTCACATATTGAGTGTTATATTGTAATATGAAACTATAGTTATATCAAAATGAAACTTTAGTTGTTTTTAAATGAAACTATCGTGTATATAAAATGAAACAGAATAACAATTTCACATATTCGAGTGTATATTGTAAACTAAAATCGTAGTTGAATTAGAAATATAATTTAGTGGTGTTGTAACAAGACTACAGTGAGTATAATATGATATTCAATAACAAGTAACATTGTAATAAGACTATTGTACATATAATGTCGAATGAAATTGTAGTTTAAACAAAATGAAACATTAATTGTGCTGAAATGAAACTACAATATAAATAAAATGAAACTGAAAATGTTATACAAACCGAACTAATTTAAAAGAACGGGTGCAGTTTGTTTTCATTAAAAGAAACAACACCGTTTTGGAAAATGGTCCACACAGCTGTGTGGATCATAGTCCACTGTAAAATTTTGTCGGTATTCAAAAGATGACATAGTGGAAAAATGAATCCGTTGTAGTCTAGTTGGTTAGGATACTCGGCTCTCACTTGAGAGACCCGGGTTCAAATCCCGGCAATGGAAACACTATTTTTTGTTCTTTAATTTTGTACTACTAGTTCACGACGAGGGGAAAAACCAATTGCGGAATATGGGATGTGAGGGGCTCGGCCTCTCGACCTCATGATCACTCAGAAGCTATGAGACCTACACGCTATTCAACTACACTACCACCCCATATTGTTAATTAATAATGACAATTATGTCCCCGTACGTTCCTTTTTTTAATTACCAATGCTTTTATGTTAGGGAATTATAGGCCACTAGATAATGCAAGATCGATGGTGTGCAAATGCGGTTTTTATACCGTGGACCTTGGTCCACACAGTTTAGTGGACCACGTTCCGAAAATGGCATCGTGTCTTTAATTAAAGAAACGACCACCGTTAAATTTTAACAAATCTCATATTTTTTATGTGTTTATAATAAGATGAAACTACAGTGTATTTCTAATTAAACTTAATACTTTGTCTCGCAAATATTGTAAATGAAACTGTAATTGAATTGAAATGATAATTTGGTTGTGTTGAAACGAAACTGCAGTATGTCTAAAATGAAACTGAATAGCAAGTCTCACATGTTGAGTGTATATTGTCAAATAGAATTGTAGTTGGATTGAAATGTTACTTTAGTTTTGCTGAAATGAAACTACAGTATTTATAAAAAGAAACTGAATAACATACATGTCTCACATATTGAGTGTTATATTGTAATATGAAACTATAGTTATATCATAATGAAACTTTAGTTGTTTTTAAATGAATATATAAAATGAAACAGAATAACAATTTCACATATTCGAGTGTATATTGTAAACTAAAATCGTAGTTGAATTAGAATTATAATTTAGTGGTGTTGTAATAAGACTACAGTGAGTATAATATGATATTCAATAACAAGTCACATTGTAATAAGACTATTGTACATATAATGGCGAATGAAATTGTAGTTTAAATAAAATGAAACATTAGTTGTGCTGAAATGAAACTACAATATAAATAAAATGAAACAGAAAATGTTATACAAACCGAACTAATTTCAAAGAACGGGAGCGGTTTCTTTTCATTAAAAGAAACGACACCGTTTTGGAAAATGGTCCACACAGCTGTGTGGATCATGGTCCACTGTAAAATTTTGTTGGTATTCAAAATATGACATAGTGGAAAGATGAATCCGTTGTAGTCTAGTTGGTTAGGATACTCGGCTCTCACCCGAGAGACCCAGGTTCAAATCCCGGCAACGGAAACACTATTTTTTGTTCTTTAATTTTGTACTACTAGTTCACGGCGAGGGGAAAACCCACTTGTGGAATATGGGATGTGAGGGGCTAGGCCTCTCGACCTCAGGATCACTCAGAAGCCATGAGACCTACACGCTATTCAACTACACTTCCACCCCATATTGATAATTAATAATGACAATTACGTCCCCGTACGTTCCTTTTTTTAATTACCAATGCTTTTTATGTTAGGGAATTATAGGCCACTAGATAATGCAAGATCGATGGTGTGCAAAGGCGGTTTTTATACCGTGGACCTTGGTCTACACAGTTTAGTGGATCACGCTCTGAAAATGGTATCGTGTCTTTAATTAAAGAAACGTCCACCGTTAAATATTAACAAATCTCATATTTTTTATGTGTTTATAATAAGATGAAACTACAGTGTATTTCAAATTAAACTGAATACTTTGTCTCGCAAATATTGTAAATGAAACTGTAATTGAATTGAAATGATAATTTGGTTGTGTTGAAACGAAACTACAGTATGTCTAAAATGAAACTGAGTAGCAAGTCTCACATATTGAGTGTATATTGTCAAATAGAATTGTAGTTGGATTGAAATGTTACTTTAATTTTGCGTAAATGAAACTACAGTATGTATAAAAAGAAACTGAATAACATACATGTCTCACATATTGAGTGTTATATTGTAATATGAAACTATAGTTATATCAAAATGAAACTTTAGTTGTTTTTAAATGAAACTATAGTGTATATAAAATGAAACAGAATAACAATTTCACATATTCGAGCGTATATTGTAAACTAAAATCGTAGTTGAATTAGAAATATAATTTAGTGGTGTTGTAACAAGACTACAGTGAGTATAATATGATATCCAATAACAAGTCACATTGTAATAAGACTATTGTACATATAATGTCGAATGAAATTGTAGTTTAAACAAAATGAAACATTAGTTGTGCTGAAATGAAACTACAATATAAATAAAATGAAACTGAAAATGTTATACAAACCTAACTAATTTAACAGAACGGGTGCTGTTTGTTTTCATTAAAAGAAACGACACCGTTTTGGAAAATGGTCCACACAGCTGTGTGGATCATGGTCCACTGTAAAATTTTGTCGGTATTCAAATGATGACATAGTGGAAAAATGAATTCGTTGTAGTCTAGTTGGTTAGGATACTTGACTCTCACCCGCGAGACCCGGGTTCAAATCTCGGCAACGGAAACAATATTTTTTGTTCTTTAATTTTGTACAACTAGTTCACGGCGAGGGGAAAAACCACTTGCGAAATATGGGATGTGAGGGGCTCAGCCACTCGACCTTAGGATCACTCAGAAGCTATGAGACCTACACGCTATTCCACTACACTACCACCCCAAATTGATAATTAATAATGACAATTACGTCCCCGTACCTTCCTTTTTTTAATTACCAATGCTTTTATGTTAGGGAATTATAGGCCACTAGATAATGCAAGATCGATGGTGTGCAAAGGCGGTTTTTATACCGTGGACCTTGGTCCACACAGTTTAGTGGACCACGTTCCGAAAATGGCATCGTGTCTTTAATTAAAGAAACGACCATCGTTAAATTTTAACAAATCTCATATTTTTTATGTGTTTATAATAAGATGAAACTACAGTGTATTTCAAATTAAACTGAATACTTTGTCTCGCAAATATTGTAAATGAAACTGTAATTGAATTGAAATGATAATTTGGTTGTGTTGAAACGAAACTGCAGTATGTCTAAAATGAAACTGAATAGCAAGTCTCACATGTTGAGTGTATATTGTCAAATAGAATTGTAGTTGGATTGAAATGTTACTTTAGTTTCGCTGAAATGAAACTACAGTATGTATAAAAAGAAACTGAATAACATACATGTCTCACATATTGAGTGTTATATTGTAATATGAAACTATAGTTATATCAAAATGAAACTTTCGTTGTTTTTAAATGAATATATAAAATGAAACAGAATAACAATTTCACATATTCGAGTGTATATTGTAAACTAAAATCGTAGTTGAATTAGAATTATAATTTAGTGGTGTTGTAATAAGACTACACTGAGTATAATATGATATTCAATAACAAGTCACATTGTAATAAGACTATTGTACATATAATGTCGAATGAAATTGTAGTTTAAACAAAATGAAACATTAGTTGTGCTGAAATGAAACTACAATATAAATAAAATGAAACTGAAAATGTTATACAAACCGAACTAATTTAACAGAACGAGTGCGGTTTGTTTTCATTAAAAGAAACGACACCGTTTTGGAAAATGGTCCACACAGCTGTGTGGATCATGGTCCACTGTAAAATTTTGTCGGTATTCAAAAGATGACATAGTGGAAAAATGAATCCGTTGTAGTCTAGTTGGTTAGGATACTCGGCTCTCACTCGAGAGACTCGGGTACAAATCCCGGCAACGGAAACACTATTTTTTGTTCTTTAATTTTGTACTACTAGTTCACGGCGAAGGGAAAAACCAATTGCGGAATATGGGATGTGAGGGGCTCGGCCTCTCGACCTCAGGATCACTCAGAAACTATGAGACCTACACGCTATTCAACTACACTACCACCCCATATTGATAATTAATAATGACAATTACGTCCCCATACGTTCCTTTTTTTAATTACCAATGCTTTTATGTTAGGGAATTATAGGCCACTAGATAATGCAAGATCGATGGTGTGCAAAGGCGGTTTTTATACCGTGGACCTTGGTCCACACAGTTTAGTGGACCACGTTCCGAAAATGGCATCGTGTCTTTAATTAAAGAAACGACCACCGTTAAATTTTAACAAATCTCATATTTTTTTATGTGTTTATAATAAGATGAAACTACAGTGTATTTCAAATTAAACTGAATACTTTGTCTCGCAAATATTGTAAATGAAACTGTAATTGAATTGAAATGATAATTTGGTTGTGTTGAAACGAAACTGCAGTATGTCTAAAATGAAACTGAATATCAAGTCTCACATGTTGAGTGTATATTGTCAAATAGAATTGTAGTTGGATTGAAATGTTACTTTAGTTTTGCTGAAATGAAACTACAGTATGTATAAAACGAAACTGAATAACATACATGTCTCACATATTGAGTGTTATATTGTAATATTGAACTATAGTTATATCAAAATGAAACTTTAGTTGTTTTTAAATGAATATATAAAATGAAACAGGATAACAATATCACATATTCGAGTGTATATTGTAAACTAAAATCGTAGTTGAATTAGAATTATAATTTAGTGGTGTTGTAATAAGACTACACTGAGTATAATATGATATTCAATAACAAGTCACATTGTAATAAGACTATTGTACATATAATGTCGAATGAAATTGTAGTTTAAACAAAATGAAACATTAGTTGTGCTGAAATGAAACTACAATATAAATAAAATGAAACTGAAAATGTTATACAAACCGAACTAATTTAACAGAACGAGTGCGGTTTGTTTTCATTAAAAGAAACGACACCGTTTTGGAAAATGGTCCACACAGCTGTGTGGATCATGGTCCACTGTAAAATTTTGTCGGTATTCAAAAGATGACATAGTGGAAAAATGAATCCGTTGTAGTCTAGTTGGTTAGGATACTCGGCTCTCACTCGAGAGACTCGGGTACAAATCCCGGCAACGGAAACACTATTTTTTGTTTTTTAATTTTGTACTACTAGTTCACGGCGAAGGGAAAAACCAATTGCGGAATATGGGATGTGAGGGGCTCGGCCTCTTGACCTCAGGATCACTCAGAAACTATGAGACCTACACGCTATTCAACTACACTACCACCCCATATTGATAATTAATAATGACAATTACGTCCCCATACGTTCCTTTTTTTAATTACCAATGCTTTTATGTTAGGGAATTATAGGCCACTAGATAATGCAAGATCGATGGTGTGCAAAGGCGGTTTTTATACCGTGGACCTTGGTCCACACAGTTTAGTGGACCACGTTCCGAAAATGGCATCGTGTCTTTAATTAAAGAAACGACCACCGTTAAATTTTAACAAATCTCATATTTTTTATGTGTTTATAATAAGATGAAACTACAGTGTATTTCAAATTAAACTGAATACTTTGTCTCGCAAATATTGTAAATGAAACTGTAATTGAATTGAAATGATAATTTGGTTGTGTTGAAACGAAACTGCAGTATGTCTAAAATGAAACTGAATAGCAAGTCTCACATGTTGAGTGTATATTGTCAAATAGAGTTGTAGTTGGATTGAAATGTTACTTTAGTTTTGCTGAAATGAAACTACAGTATGTATAAAAAGAAACTGAATAACATACATGTCTCATATATTGAGTGTTATATTGTAATATGAAACTATAGTTATATCAAAATGAAACTTTCGTTGTTTTTAAATGAATATATAAAATGACGCAGAATAACAATTTCACATATTCGAGTGTATATTGTAAACTAAAATCGTAGTTGAATTAGAATTATAATTTAGTGGTGTTGTAATAAGACTACACTGAGTATAATATGATATTCAATAACAAGTCACATTGTAATAAGACTATTGTACATATAATGTCGAATGAAATTGTAGTTTAAACAAAATGAAACATTAGTTGTGCTGAAATGAAACTACAATATAAATAAAATGAAACTGAAAATGTTATACAAACCGAACTAATTTAACAGAACGAGTGCGGTTTGTTTTCATTAAAAGAAACGACACCGTTTTGGAAAATGGTCCACACAGCTGTGTGGATCATGGTCCACTGTAAAATTTTGTCGGTATTCAAAAGATGACATAGTGGAAAAATGAATCCGTTGTAGTCTAGTTGGTTAGGATACTCGGCTCTCACTCGAGAGACTCGGGTACAAATCCCGGCAACGGAAACACTATTTTTTGTTCTTTAATTTTGTACTACTAGTTCACGGCGAAGGGAAAAACCAATTGCGGAATATGGGATGTGAGGGGCTCGGCCTCTCGACCTCAGGATCACTCAGAAACTATGAGACCTACACGCTATTCAACTACACTACCACCCCATATTGATAATTAATAATGACAATTACGTCCCCATACGTTCCTTTTTTTAATTACCAATGCTTTTATGTTAGGGAATTATAGGCCACTAGATAATGCAAGATCGATGGTGTGCAAAGGCGGTTTTTATACCGTGGACCTTGGTCCACACAGTTTAGTGGACCACGTTCCGAAAATGGCATCGTGTCTTTAATTAAAGAAACGACCACCGTTAAATTTTAACAAATCTCATATTTTTTATGTGTTTATAATAAGATGAAACTACAGTGTATTTCAAATTAAACTGAATACTTTGTCTCGCAAATATTGTAAATGAAACTGTAATTGAATTGAAATGATAATTTGGTTGTGTTGAAACGAAACTGCAGTATGTCTAAAATGAAACTGAATATCAAGTCTCACATGTTGAGTGTATATTGTCAAATAGAATTGTAGTTGGATTGAAATGTTACTTTAGTTTTGCTGAAATGAAACTACAGTATGTATAAAACGAAACTAAATAACATACATGTCTCACATATTGAGTGTTATATTGTAATATTGAACTATAGTTATATCAAAATGAAACTTTAGTTGTTTTTAAATGAATATATAAAATGAAACAGGATAACAATATCACATATTCGAGTGTATATTGTAAACTAAAATCGTAGTTGAATTAGAATTATAATTTAGTGGTGTTGTAATAAGACTACACTGAGTATAATATGATATTCAATAACAAGTCACATTGTAATAAGACTATTGTACATATAATGTCGAATGAAATTGTAGTTTAAACAAAATGAAACATTAGTTGTGCTGAAATGAAACTACAATATAAATAAAATGAAACTGAAAATGTTATACAAACCGAACTAATTTAACAGAACGAGTGCGGTTTGTTTTCATTAAAAGAAACGACACCGTTTTGGAAAATGGTCCACACAGCTGTGTGGATCATGGTCCACTGTAAAATTTTGTCGGTATTCAAAAGATGACATAGTGGAAAAATGAATCCGTTGTAGTCTAGTTGGTTAGGATACTCGGCTCTCACTCGAGAGACTCGGGTACAAATCCCGGCAACGGAAACACTATTTTTTGTTCTTTAATTTTGTACTACTAGTTCACGGCGAAGGGAAAAACCAATTGCGGAATATGGGATGTGAGGGGCTCGGCCTCTCGACCTCAGGATCACTCAGAAGCTATGAGACCTACACGCTATTCAACTACACTACCACCCCATATTGATAATTAATAATGACAATTACGTCCCCATACGTTCCTTTTTTTAATTACCAATGCTTTTATGTTAGGGAATTATAGGCCACTAGATAATGCAAGATCGATGGTGTGCAAAGGCGGTTTTTATACCGTGGACCTTGGTCCACACAGTTTAGTGGACCACGTTCCGAAAATGGCATCGTGTCTTTAATTAAAGAAACGACCACCGTTAAATTTTAACAAATCTCATATTTTTTATGTGTTTATAATAAGATGAAACTACAGTGTATTTCAAATTAAACTGAATACTTTGTCTCGCAAATATTGTAAATGAAACTGTAATTGAATTGAAATGATAATTTGGTTGTGTTGAAACGAAACGGCAGTATGTCTAAAATGAAACTGAATATCAAGTCTCACATGTTGAGTGTATATTGTCAAATAGAATTGTAGTTGGATTGAAATGTAACTTTAGTTTTGCTGAATTGAAACTACAGTATGTATAAAAAGAAACTGAATAACATACATGTCTCACATATTGAGTGTTATATTGTAATATGAAACTATAGTTATATCAAAATGAAACTTTAGTAGTTTTTAAATGAAACTATAGTGTATATAAAATGAAACAGAATAACAATTTCACATATTCGAGTGTATATTGTAAACTAAAATCGTAGTTGAATTAGAATTCTAATTTAGTGGTGTTGTAATAAGACTATACTGAGTATAATATGATATTCAATAACAAGTCACATTGTAATAAGACTATTGTACATATAATGTCGAATGAAATTGTAGATTAAACAAAATGAAACATTAGTTGTGCTGAAATGAAACTACAATATAAATAAAATGAAACTGAAAATGTTATACAAACCGAACTAATTTCGCAGAACGGGTGCGGTTTCTTTTCATTAAAAGAAACGACACCGTTTTGTAAAATGGTCCACACAACTGTGTGGATCATGGTCCACTGTAAAATTTTGTCGGTATTCAAAAGATGACATAGTGGAAAAATGAATCCGTTGTAGTCTGGTTGGTTAGGATACTCGGTTCTCACCCGAGAGACCCGGGTTTAAACCCCGGCAACGGAAACACTATTTTTTGTTCGTTAATTTTGTACTACTAGTTCACGGCGAGGGAAAAAACCACTTGCGGAATATGGGATGTGAGGGGCTCGGCCTCTCGACCTCAAGATCACTTATGAGACCTACACGCTATTCAACTACACTACCACCCCATATTGATAATTAATAATGACAATTACTTCCCCGTACGTTCCATTTTTTAATTAACAATGCTTTTATGTTAGGGAATTATAGGCCACTAGATAATGCAAGATCGATGGTGTGCAAAGGCGGTTTTTATACCGTGGACCTTGGTCCACACAGTTTAGTGGACCACGTTCTGAAAAAGGCATCATGTCTTTAATTAAAGAATTGACCACCGTTAAATTTTAACAAATCTCATATTTTTTATGCGTTTATAATAAGATGAAACTAATGTGTATTTCAAATTAAACTGAATACTTTGACTCGCAAATATTGCAAATGAAACTGTAATTGAATTGAAATGATAATTTGGTTGTGTTGAAACGAAACTGCAGTATGTCTAAAATGAAAATGAATGGCATGTCTCACATATTGAGTGTATATTGTCAAATAGAATTGTAGTTCGATTGAAATGTTACTTTAGTTTTGCTGAATTGAAACTACAGTATGTATAAAAAGAAACTGAATAACATACATGTCTCACATATTGAGTGTTATATTGTAATATGAAACTATAGTTATATCAAAATGAAACTTTAGTTGTTTTTAAATGAAACTATAGTGTATATAAAATGAAACAGAATAACAATTTCACATATTCGAGTGTATATTGTAAACTAAAATCGTAGTTGAATTAGAATTATAATTTAGTGGTGTTGTAATAAGACTTCAGTGAGTATAATATGATATTCAATAACAAGTCACATTGCAATAAGACTATTGTACATAAAATGTCGAATGAAATTGTAGTTTAAACAAAATGAAACATTATTTGTGCTGAAATGAAACTACAATATAAATAAAATGAAACTGAAAATGTTATACAAACCGAACTAATTTCGCAGAACGGGTGCGGTTTCTTTTCATTAAAAGAAACGACACCGTTTTGGAAAATGGTCCACACAGCTCTGTGGATCATGGTCCACTGTAAAATTTAGTCGGTATTCAAAAGATGACATAGTGGAAAAATGAATCCGTTGCAGTCTGGTTGGTTAGTATACTCGGTTCTCACCCGAGAGACCCGAGTTCAAACCCCGGCAACGGATACACTATTTTTTGTTCGTTAATTTTGTACTGCAAGTTCACGGCGAGGGGAAAAACCACTTGCGGAATATGGGATGTGAGGGGCTCGGCCACTCGACCTCAGGATCACTTATGAGACCTACACGCTATTCAACTACACTACCACCCCATATTGATAATTAAAATGACAATTACGTCCCCGTACGTTCCATTTTTTAATTACCAATGCTTTTATGTTAGGGAATTATAGGCCACTAGATAATGCAAGATCGATGGTGTGCAAAGGCGGTTTTTATACCGTGGACCTTGGTCCACACAGTTTAGTGGACCACGTTCCGAAAATGGCATCGTGTCTTTAATTAAAGAAACAACCACCGTTAAATTTTAACAAATCTCATATCTTTTATGTGTTTATAATAAGATGAAACTAATGTGTATTTCAAATTAAACTGAATACTTTGTCTCGCAAATATTATAAATGAAACTGTAATTGAATTGAAATGATAATTTGGTTGTGTTGAAACGAAACTGCAGTATGTCTAAAATGAAACTTAAAAGCATGTCTCCCATATTGAGTTTACATTGTCGAATAGAATTGTAGATGGATTGAAATGTTACTTTAGTTTTGCTGAAATGAAACTACAGTATGGATAAAAAAGAACCGAATAACATACATGTCTCACATATTGAGTGTTATATTGTAATATGAAACAATAGTTATATCAAAATGAAAATTTAGTTGTTTTTAAATGAAACTATAGTGTATATAAAATTAAGCAGAATAACAATTTCAAATATTAGAGTGTATATTGAAAAATAAAATCGTAGTTGAATTAGAATTATAATTTAGTGGTGTTGTAATAAGACTACAGTGAGTATAATATGATATTCAATAACAAGTCACATTGTAATAAGACTATTGTACATATAATGTCGAATGAAACTGTAGTTTAAACAAAATGAAACATTAGTTGTGCTGAAATGAAACTACAATATAAATAAAATGAAACTGAAAATGTTATACAAACCGAACTAATTTCACAGAACGGGTGCGGTTTCTTTTCATTAAAAGAAACGACACCGTTTTGGAAAATGGTCCACACAGCTGTGTGGATCATGGTCCACTGTAAAATTTTTTCGGTATTCAAAAGATGACATAGTGGAAAAATGAATCCGTTGTAATCTAATTGGTTAGTATACTTGGCTCTCACCAGAGAGACCCGGGTCCAAATCCCGGCAACGGAAACACTATTTTTCGTTCTTTAATTTTGTACTACTAGTTCACGGCGTGGGGAAAAACCACGTGCGGAATATGGGATGTGAGGAGCTCGGCCTCTCGACCTCAGGATCACTCAGAAGCTATGAGACCTACACGCTATTCAACTACACTACCACCCCATATTGATAATTAATAATGACAATTACGTCCCCATACGTTCCTTTTTTTAATTACCAATGCTTTTATGTTAGGGAATTATAGGCCACTAGATAATGCAAGATCGATGGTGTGCAAAGGCGGTTTTTATACCGTGGACCTTGGTCCACACAGTTTAATGGACTACGTTCCGAAAATGGCATCGTGTCTTTAATTAAAGAAACGACCACCGTTAAATTTTAACAAATCTCATATTTTTTATGTGTTTATAATAAGATGAAACTACATTGTATTTCAAATTAAACTGAATACTTTGTCTCGCAAATATTGCAAATGAAACTGTAATTGAATTGAAATGATAATTTGGTTGTGTTGAAATGAAACTGCAGTATGTCTAAAATGAAATTGAATAGCAAGTCTCACATATTGAGTGTATATTGTCAATTAGAATTGTAGTTGGATTGAAATGTTACTTTAGTTTTGCTGAATAACATACATGTCTCACATATTCAGTGTTATATTGTAATATTAACTATAGTTATATCAAAATGAAACTTTAGTTGTTTTTAAATGAAACTATAGTGTATATAAAATAAAACAGAATAACAATTTCACATATTAGAGCGTATATTGTAAAATAAAATCGTAGTTGAATTAGAATTATAATTTAGTGGTGTTGTAATAAGACTACAGTGAGTATAATATGATATTCAATAACAAGTCACATTGTAATAAGACTATTGTACATATAATGTCGAATGAAACTGTAGTTTAAACAAAATGAAACATTAGTTGTGCTGAAATGAAACTACAATATAAATAAAATGAAACTTAAAATGTTATACAAACCGAACTAATTTCACAGAACGGGTGCGGTTTCTTTTCATTAAATGAAACGACAACGTTTTGGAAAATGGTCCACACAGCTGTGTGGATCATGGTCCACTGTAAAATTATGTCGATATTCAAATTATAACATAGTGGAAAATAGAATTCTTTGTAGTCTATTTGGTTAGGATACTCAGCTCTCACTTGAGAGACCTGGGTTCAAATCCCAGCAACAAAAACATTATTTTTTGTTCTTTAATTTTGTATACTAGATCACGACGAGGGGAAAAACCACTTGCGGAATATGGGATGTGAGGGGCTCGGCCTCTCGACCTCAGGATCACTCAGAAGCTATGAGACCTACATGCTAGCCAACAACACTACCACCCCATATTGATAATTAATAATGACAATTACATCCCCGAACGTTCCTTTTTTTAATTACCAATGCTTTTATGTTAGGGAATTATAGGCCACTAGATAATGCAAGATCGATGGTGTGCAAAGGCGGTTTTTATACCGTGGACCTTGGTCCACACAGTTTAGTGGACCACGTTCCGAAAATGGCATCGTGTCTTTAATTAAAGAAACGACCACCGTTAAATTTTAACAAATCTCATATTTTTTATGTGTTTACAATAAGATGAAACTACAGTGTATTTCAAATTAAACTGAATACTTTATCTCGCAAATATTGTAAATGAAACTGTAATTGAATTGAAATGATAATTTGGTTGTGTTGAAACGAAACTGCAGTATGTCTAAAATGAAACTGAATAGCGTGTCTCACATATTGAGTGTATATTGTCAAATAGAATTGTAGTTGGTTTGAAATGTTACATTTGTTTTGCTGAAATGAAACTACAGTATGTATAAAAAGAAACTAAACAACGTACACGTCTCACATATTGAGTGTTATATTGTAATATGAAACTATAGTTATATCAAAATGAAACTTTAGTTGTTTTTAAATGAAACTATAGTGTATATAAAATGAAACAGAATAACAATTTCACAAATTAGAGTGCATATTGTAAACAAAAATCGTAGTTGAATTAGAATTATAATTTAGTGGTGTTGTAATAAGACTACAGTGAGTATACTATGATATTCAATAACTAGTCACATTGTAATAAGACTATTGTACATATAATGTCGAATGAAACTGTAGTTTAAACAAAATGGAACATTAGTTGTGCTGAAATGAAACTACAATATAAATAAAATGAAACTGAAAATGTTATACAAACCGAACTAATTTCACAGAACAGGTGGGTTTCTTTTCATTAAAAGAAACAACACCGTTTTGGAAAATGGTCCACATAGCTGTGTGGATCATGGTCTACTGTAAAATTTTGTCGATATTCAAAAGATGACATAGTGTAAAAATGAATCTGTTGTAGTCTAGTTGGTTAGGATACTCGGTTCTCACCCAAGAGACCCGGGTTCAAATCTTGGCAACGGAAACACTATTTTTTGTTCTTTAATTTTGTACTACTAATTCACGGCGAGGGGAAAAACCACTTGCGGAATATGGGATGTGAGGGGCTCGGCCTCCTACACTACCACCCCATATTGATAATTAATAATGACAATTGCGTCCCAGTACGTTCCTTTTTTTAATTACCAATGCTTTTATGTTAGGGAATTATAGGCCACTAGATAATGCAAGATCGATGGTGTGCAAAGGCGGTTTTTATACAGTGGACCTTGGTCCACACAGTTTACTGGACCACGTTCCGAAAATGGCATCTTGTCTTTAATTAAAGAAACGCCCACTGTTAAATTTTAACAAATCTCATATTTTTTTATGTGTTTATAATAAGATGAAACTACAGTGTATTTCAAATTAAACTGAATACTTTGTCTCGCAAATATTGTAAATGAAACTGTAATTTAATTGAAATGATAATTTGATTGTGTTGAAACGAAACTGCAGTATATCTAAAATGAAACTGAATAGCAAGTCTCACATATTGAGTGTATATTGTCAAATAGAATTGTAGTTGGATTGAAATGTTACTTTAGTTTTGCTGAAATGAAACTACAGTACGTATAAAAAGAAACTGATTAACATACATGTCTCACGTATTGAGTGTTATATTGAAATATGAAACTATAGTAATATCAAAATGAAACTTTAGTTGTTTTTAAATGAAACTATAGTGTATATAAAATGAAACAGAATAACAATTTCACATATTAGAGTGTATATTGTAAAATAAAAACGTAGTTGAATTAGAATTATAATTCAGTGGTGTTGTAATAAGACTACATTGAGTATAATATGATATTCAATAACAAGTCACATTGTAATAAGACTATTCTACATATAATGTCGAATGAAACTGTAGTTTTAACAAAATGAAACATTAGTTGTGCTGAAACGAAACTACAATATAAATAAAATGAACCTGAAAATGTTATACAAACCGAACTGATTTCACAGAACGGGTGCGGTTTCTTTTCACTAAAAGAAACGACACCGTTTTGGAAAATGGTCTGCACAGCTGTGTGGATCATGGTCCACTGTAAAATGTTGTCGATATTCAAAAGATGACATAGTGGAAAAATGAATCCGTTGTAGTCTATTTGGTTTGGATACTCGGCTCTCACCCGAGAGACTCATTTTCAAATCCCGGCAACGGAAACACTATTTTTTGTTCTTTAATTTTGTACTACTAGTTCACGGCGAGGGGAAAAACCACTTGCGGAATATGGGATGTAAGGGGCTCGGCCTCTCGACCTCAGGATCACTCAAAAGCTATGAGACCTACACGCTAGCCAACTACACTACCACCCCATATTGATAATTAATAATGACAATTACGTCCCCGTACGTTCCTATTTTTAATTACCAATGCTTTTTTGTTAGGGAATTATAGGCCACTAGATAATACAAGATCGATGGTGTGCAAAGGCGGTTTTTATACCGTGGACCTTGGTCCACACAGTTTAGTGGACCACGTTCCGAAAATGGCATCGTGTCTTTAATTAAAGAAACGACCACCGTTAAATTGTAACAAATCTCATATTTTTTTATGTGTTTATAATACGATGAAACTACAGTGTATTTCATATTAAGATGAATACTTTGTCTCGCAGATATTGTAAATGAACTGTAATTGAATTGAAATGATAATTTGGTTGTGTTGAAACGAAACTGCAGTATGTCTAAAATGAAACTAAATAGCAAGTCTCACAAATTGACTGTATATTGATAAATAAAATTGTAGTTGGATTGAAATGTTACTTTAGGTTTGCTAAAAAAAAAAACTACTGTACGTGTAAAAAGAAACTGAATAACATACATGTATCACATATTGAGTGTTAAATTGAAATATGAAACTGTAGTTATATCAAAATGAAACTTTAGTTGTTTTTAAATGAAACTATAGTGTATATAAAATGAAACAGAATAACAATTTCACATATTAGAGTGTATAGTGTAAAATATAATCGTAGTTGAATTAGAATTATTATTTAGTGGTGTTGTAATAAGACTACAGTGAGTTTAATATGATATTCAATAACAAGTCACATTGTAATAAGACTATTCTACATATAATGTCGAATTAAACTGCAGTTTAAACAAAATGAAACATTAGTTGTGCTGAAATGAAACTACAATATAAATAAAATGAAACTTAAAATGTTATACAAACGGAACTAATTTCACAGAACGGGTGCGGTTTCTTTTCATTAAAAGAAAAGACAGCATTTTTTAAAATGGTACACACAGCTGTGGGGATCATGGTCCACTGTAAAATTTTGTCGATATTCAAAAGATGACATAGTGGATAAATGAATCTGTTGTAGTCTAGTTGATTAGGATACTTAGCTCTCACTCGAGGGACCCGGGTTCAAATCTCGACAACGGAAACAGTACTTTTTGTTTTTTAATTTTGTACTACTAGCTCACGGCGAGGGGAAAAACCACTTGCGGAATATGGGATGTGAGGGGCTCGGCCTCTCGACCTCAGGATCACTCAGAAGCTATGAGACCTACATGCTAGCCAACTACACTACCACCCCATATTGATAATTAATAATGACAATTACGTCCCCGTACGTTCCTTTTTTTAATTACCAATGCTTTTATGTTAGGGAATTATAGGCCACTAGATAATGCAAGATCGATGGTGTGCAAAGGCGGTTTTTATACCGTTGACCTTGGTCCACACAGTTTAGTGGACCACTTTCCGAAAATGGCATCATGTCTTTAATTAAAGAAACGACCACCGTTAAATTTTAACAAATCTCATATTTTTTTATGTGTTTATAATAAGATGAAACTACAGTGTATTTCAAATTAAACTGAATACTTTCCCCTCGCAAATATTGTAAATGAAACTGTAATTGAATTGAAATGATAATTTGGTTGTGTTGAAACGGAACTGCAGTATGTCTAATATGAAACTAAATAGCATGTCTCACATATTGAGTGTATATTGTCAAATAGAATTGTAGTTGGATTTCAATGTTACTTTAGTTTTGCTGAAATTAAACTACGGTATGTATTAAAAGAAACTGAATAACATACATGTCTCACATATTGAGTGTTATATTGTAATATGAAACTATAGTTATATCAAAATGAAACTTTTGTTGTTTTTAAATGAAACTATTGTGTATATAAAATGAAACAGAATAACAATTTCACATATTAGAGTGTATATTGTAAAATAAAATCGTAGTTGAATTAGAATTATAATTTAGTGGTATTGTAATCATACTACTGTTGGTTTTAGGGTTTTTGGGCCCAGGGAGGTGCAACACCACTGTAGTTGGTGGATTCACCTTTCAAAAATAGAAGGGAATAAGAACGCTTGTGAATTTGTGTATGTATTGTTTTAGCATGAACTCGCCTTCCGCTTCTACAATTCTGAGGAGCCCTTATATAGCGGGTCACCATGGAATCTATGAAAACCTACATTTAAGGTCGTAAATCGGCCCATTAACTCTCTTTTAATCCTCGGGCCCGTTGGGCGGCCGTTACTGGGCCTCCCAATGGCTCTTTACCCGTGTCTTCAAAGCAGCTTCTTAAATGCTCTAACGGTCTATTGGCACTCGCACCGACCGAGCACTCGCGCCGACCTCAGTGTTGAGCCGACTCCTTGGCTCGGTCCATGCTTCTCTTGGGCCTTCCTCCTTTTGGGCTTGGCCCCTCCTTCTTTTCGGGCCACTCTTTATTCTTAGGCTTCTTCTCTTCTTCCCTGGCTTTGGGCCCGGGGTCCATACCCCATCAACTAGTCCCTCACTTTTCAATATTCAGTCCTATTACGCGAATGTTGGAAAGTAACCGCATCTTTACTGCAAATCACCAGAATCTCTCCCAATCTCCCTCCTTCAATGGCCGGATAATATCTGGATCCTGCGCGATTTGCCCGATTCGCCGGATCCGTTTTATCTCTCTCCTACACTCATCGGACTTATAAATAGCACTTCTGCCCTTGGCCTTTCCTCATCCCCTTGGTCAGCATGGGTCGCTCTCCCATAAAAGGGAAGAAGATCGATTTTGGGTCGCCGCCTCGCCCCCCCCCCCCCCCCCTTCCAAGCGATCGAGGCTGGAAAAGGGCAAGAAGAAAGCTCACAAACCTTCCTCTCGGAGGCATCATTCTAATTCCACTTCTTCTGACTTGCGGATAGCGACTGAGGCCCCGCCTCCGGCTGTGGACTCCTCTTCTCTGACTGATCCTTTGCCCCAGACCAAGGCCCGTGTCACGGCCAAGGACGGGACTTTCGTCGAGGTGGCGGTCCCAGAACAATTGGCCTTCAAAATGACTTTTACCATCCCTCTGGATGACCTCGACGGGACGGCAACCGATCTGATGTCGGATGCTGACTTTGCTCGCTATCTCGAGCTATACCCTGACGACGAAGCACCCGTGGTTCCGCCCCTGATGCCACCCTTCTGGGACTCGGTCTGCCCATCTCCTGCTGGCTCATCGGAGGAGATTGCCTTCCTGGACGAGCCGCCCTCGCCGGATAAGTGAATCGGACCACCCGAGGCTTTCTGGCGCTGGAACATGATGTCGAGTTAGATTCAATGAGGGACTGTGAGAGGAACCTATTGTGACACCCCGTAATCCAAAATTCAATTAAGGGGTTAATTAAGCAATTATTCCTAAACCAATTGGTAATTTAATTCCTTAAATTCCTGAAATTAAATAGTCGGGGACTAGTAATTGACTAGTGAACCCAAAGTCAAATGGTGTACATAAAGCTTTGTGAGTAGTTCCCTTGTTCCCTTACACATTTCATCTTAGTAAGGGTAAATAAAACATTTCCTTGGAAATAGTCTTTCAAGCTAACCTAAGAGACACATTTCATTTCTCCCAAACACTCTCCAAAAATCATAAGCTCTCCCTTCTCTCTAAAAGCTAGATAGCTTTCTCTCCAAGCCAAATCTTGGGCTACCAAGATCTTCCATGTTTGTCTTCAATATTCCACCTTTCCTACTTTTGAGCATCTAGGACGGTAAGATCTAAGCTCCTTTTGTGTTTTTAGTGTTTTCTAAGGTATCTTTTTCTAAAGGTGAAATCTTTATGATGTTTTGGTGTGTTCATGAATTGGGTGTGAAAGGGGACCTTGTTAGGAGCTTGAGAAGTGTTGTAAGTGAAGGATAAGTCTTAAAGAGGTAACCCATGCTCTACAAAATCTGTTTTGCTTACGTATATGATGATTTGTTGGATTCTACATGTGATTTTGCTATGAAATGTGAGTGTTTATGCATTGTCTTATGAAAATGCATATCTAGAGCTTTTTATTAGGGTTCATGTATGCCATTACTTGGTTATTCCTTTGATTCAAAGCATTTTGTTGTATTTGGTGAGATTTGGCATGTTTTGGACTTGAATTTGAGCTTGGTGTTGAAAATCCCCAAAGGGATTATTTTGGTACAGGGTGTGTACCCGCGGGCGGAAAGGCAAGTAGGCGTCTACCCGCCGCCCTACCCGCGGGGTACATAGCCGGTAGGTGTGGTACCCGCGGGCGGAACCACGGGTGGGGGTCCACCCGTGGGCCCACCCGCGGTGTACATATGTTGGTTGTGTGGGGATTTTTTCCCCGTGATTCTTTTGACTCGGTATTTGGTCTTTTGACTTCCCGATGTTCTTTTGGTGGAACAATTTGATCGTCTTCTTGATGTTTTGTATGTCTGGAGCTATATGGTAGGAATCCATGTAGGTTTTGGTGTCTTGAATCGTGTTAAGTGTTCAACATTGTGATTCGTTGAACTGTGATGAGTCTTGTGTGTTCTTCGGAACTACGTTCGGTTTACCCGTTTGATAAGCATGCTAGTTCGGTGTCTAAATACTAGCGTGTGTGTTGTTTGTCCTTTCCTATTGTGGATGATGACTTGTGTCAATCATCGTTTTTGTTAGATTATGATCCATTCCTTGATTGAGTATGGTTTCATATGTTCGTTGTGATCCGTTAATTGATTCCTATTATGGTGTGGTGTGTGTGGTTGTACCTGGATTGCACGATTAATGGTATGGGACATTAGTCACCAAGGTACATCAGTGGTCCTCGTGGTGGCTATGACGCGATTATGGAGTCTGTGAGTTGTGACCTGAGTGATGGGTTCATGTATTTCTTGGGTGGCATTTGTTGCCGTTTGTGTGATCGGTACCCTCGTGTACTATGAATCGGTGGTCTTGTCTGTGGTTGTTGAGGGGGGACGAAGGTCCTAGGAGGGAAAAGGTTAGACTTGGTTGTACAGGGGTCCTGGAGGTATTGGTTGGAACTAGACATAAGGTTGGGGGTAGCCATACAGTTGGAACCGGGCATAAGGAAGGCATCTCAATTCGTGATGGGTGATGTCACGAAGGCTTGTGTAGCTGTTGTTGTGTATATCTCTATTTGTGACGTGTGATGTAACAAAGGCATGTGTTGCCAATGGTTGTGTCCTTATTCTCTTGAATTATGCATGTCAGGTGTTAATCTACTGAGTGATGATAGATTATGCCTTGAGCCGTTTTTGTGGCTCGTTATTACTTCTTGTGTCATGGGATGTGTTCCCGTATCTTGGTTGTGAGTGCATTGAGTCTTGCGCTTAACTTCTGCTCTTGCATTTGGACTTATATATATAAATATATAAATATATATATATATATATATATATATATATATATATATATATATATATCCCGTTTCGCAAATGATTTTGTATACATATATCCTATCTATCTATGACATTTCACATGTATTGGTGGGTTACCAGCATCATTCGCTTACCAGGCGTCGTCCCATATTTTATGTGCTTCTTTCAGGTGTTGAGTAGACGAGAGCGCGGTCTAGAGCCATTTAGCATAGATCCCTTAAACTTGAGACGTTTTGGCCTGTGTGCCGATGTTAGATTTTAGTACTCATGTGTTTGACTTATTTCAGATAGTGGATTTTGTGCAGATGTTTTCGCCTGTGCGTTCACCTTTGGGTGGGCGTGGCATAGCACCCTATATTTCCTATATATTCCATGTTTAGTCTTCCGCTGTGTATGTTATTATGGCTAGTTATCTGCATGATTAAGGTTTAATTTAGCATGGAAATTTGGGGTGTTACAGTTGGTATCAGAGTCTAGGATGATAGATTCTAGACTTCTAAGTGGCTAAGTGTGGTTTGAGACGTTAAAGTGACCATAAGAATCTAAGTGTTTAGGCTTCAGATTCTAGGATGCGTGGTGAGCTGAGCGTTGTTTACAGTTGTTTGCTTGTTTGTTGTCTTGTTGGTAACCGTGTTGTTTTTTTAGAAGTTTGCGATGCCTCCTCGTCAACGTGCGTGTACTCCGGAGACTCCAACAAATGAGCAGCTTGCCCAGAACCTACAGCAGTTGACCCAGACTATGCAGACTCTTAGTAAGGTGTTGGTGAACAACAACCATCCCGTGCCACCTCCTCAGCTTGCCAGGCATAGGGACATGAGGCATCTCGTGTCGGGTCACAGACCACCGACCTTCGCGGGTGAAGAAGACCCGGTTGTCTTGGAGGAGTGGATGAGAACGTTTGATAAGATCTTCTCGGTTGTTGGTTGTCCGGAAGAGCGGAGGGTAGAGCTGGCGACGTTCTACTTCAGTCATGAAGCCGATCTATGGTGGATACACGAGGGTCCAGCCTGCCTCGAGGAGCCCGAGTTTGATTGGTCTGCCCTGAAAGATCGGATGCGTGAGAGGTTTTATCCGGCGCATGTGCGAGCCGCGATGTATGATGAATTCCTTCATCTTCAGCTAGGATCTCTATCGGTGGTCGAGTACCACTAGAAGTTTCTAGAGCTTGCGCGCTTCGCCCGGATGCTTGTGCCTACCGAGCTCGCCAAAGTTGAGAAGTTCGTTGCTGGCTTGAATTATGAGGCACGAAAGGCCTTAACCGTGAGTAGGATGAGTTCTTTGAAGGATGCATATGTGAGTGCCGCGGATTTGTATCGCGTTCAGCAGTTTCAGCGCGGATCCTTTGAGCTTGCAAGAAAGAGGATTGAGAGTGTAGGCTCTTCCAACTATAAGAAGCAGCGACCGAGCTTCCAAACCAGGAATGCATCATCTCCAACCCAAGGGCCCAATCGAGCGGAGCATGGACATCAAGTCAAGACGTTTGCATGCCGTAGGTGTGGGAAGGTGCATGCGGGTCAGGATTGTCATGGTCAAGCGTTCCGGTGTTTTCGTTGCGGAGATAGGGGTCACAAGGTCGCCGAGTGCCCTCAGCAAGCCAATCAAAGGGCGTTGCCACCACCCCAGGAGCCGGAGGAGCAGCAGGAGGTAGTTCAATCCGTGGAGCAGCCGGGGCCAGGCGATCGGGGAGAGTCTTTGTGATGGGGCGACCGCAAGCGGGGATCGAAGGCTTAGTGGAGGAGGAGCTAGCTGGTAACCTTTTTCTAGCCTACCCTTGTCTTTAAAACGCATCTTGATCTTTGTTGCGTTCGTGTGTTGTCTTGTTCCTTCGTTGTCTGTTTGAGTTGCCTTGTTATCTTTGTCACGTTTTCCCGAGTGAATGATTCTTTTGATTATAGTCGTAAATCTTCTTTGATGAATAATTCTCTTAGTTTTACGTGCGAGCCTTTTTATAGAAGTTAGTTGTTTGTCCCTAAAATGAGTTATGCTTGGGTTAATTCCATAATCTTGGCACATGGATATTTTACAAACCTTCCTTCTTGAGAGTCACCTAAATTTCTCCAAGTATTCTTTGAGTTTGGGAATATAAAATCCATAAAAATCCTTTATTGTGTAGCCTAAAAGACAAGTAAAACTTTCATTTACAAGCCTTGAGTTTTAAACCCGAGTGTACCATTTGCCAACCCAACCCTTTAACCACTTGAGCTAATTATATTTCTTGAAACTTACCCAATTTTAATTCCATCTAAACCATAAATTCCCACTTTACCCAAATCCCCAAATTAAATCATCTTCTTTCCCAATTTTTCCCTAAATCCCTAAATCAAAAATTTTCTTTTTCTCTCCCCTCTCCCTACCCGTGAGTCAGTCGAGACCAACCCCCTCCCTCAACCCGTCGCCACCACCTGCCCCCGCTGGACCCCGTCGCCGTCGAAGACCAAGCCGCCGCCGTCGTCTGCCGGAGACGCTGCCACCGGGCCATCGAGAGAGAGAGCAGCGAGAGAGAAGGAGAGCAGCGAGAAGAAGGAAGAGAAAGAAGAGGAAGGTTTTGGTTTTCTTTTGTTGAGCTTTGGCTCGTCTCCTAATCATGCCTAGAAGATCAAGTTTAGCTAGAAAGGTGGAATGGGTGGATGCCCATTATCTCGTTCTTGAAGGTAAAGCTTTCGACCCGGAATCTTTCTCTAATTCTTTGTTAGATATGCTTAGATTTCAAGGGTTGTTAGATGGGTTCCTCGCCATAAGGGCCGAGACATACCCAAGTTTGGTTAAGGAATTTTATCGTCACATGGTTGTGACAAAGGATGGTGGTAAGCTTGAAATCACCTCTAAAGTGTGGGGTGTGAAAGTGGTTTTGTCTGAAAAGAGGCTAGCTCAGCTTCTGAGTTTATCTGCTTTGGGAGTAGCTCAGTACAGTGGTAACTCGTGGATTAGTATGGATACCATGGGGTACCGGGACTATTTGAGTTATTAGTTGGGTTGCACGATTGGTTTCACTCAAGCTTCAAGACCAGAAAAGAAGTGGTTGTCCGCCGAGCAAAGGATCTTGGTAATGCTTGTGTCAGATTGTCTGTTGCCCAATAACAACAAAAGTCGGTTTTTGGGGAAGTTGGAGTGTACCTTTGCTTTTTGCATAAAGAACATGGTAAAGTTCAATATGTCAGCTTTGATGTTGCAACATATGGTCTTCTGTCGTGATCACAACCGAAAGAGCCTACCGTATGGTATGGTGTTGATTTAGATTCTTGTCAAGAAGGGTGTAAGCGTTGATGGTTTTATACCGAAGCCCGTAGGAAATATGTTATTGGATGCCATCAACCTGCGATGTTGCAACTTGTTTCAGTTGGACGATGGCGATTATATCACTCTTGAAGAGGTTGCAAGAAAGTCTCCCGAGGAAAGAGCTGAGTTGGCAGTTGAGCTCGAGATTCATGCTGGAAAGTTGAACCTTGCGGTCCAGAGCTTGAGAGGTGATGAAGAGGACAAGGATGAAGCACGCCTTGAAGAAGAGGTGGAAGCGACAGAAGCTGCCGAGGCCGAGGAAAGTGATTCCGAGAGTGAAGAAAATCAAAGGAGAAGAGAGGCCCGAATCAAAAGGGAGTACGATTCCATGACACACGAGGAGCGTGTAGTCACCTTGTTACGTAAAAAGAACCGGATGATTGAAGAAGGCTTTGCTTTTATGAAGACGCAGTTTGTTGCCGTCCACCAGAGGTTAGATTAGATTGAGGCCAGCTCAAGTCATAGAGGAGGTGTTGACGAAGAATCCGAGGAGAGCACCGATGATTCGGAGAGCGAGTCGTTCTAGCTCGGTGTTGTGGTAATCCCGTTCACCCTTAGTTTGTTGTTATCTTCCTAGTAGTGTTACCGTTTGCTAGTTGCTTATTGTTGCCTTGTGTGCTTGTTCTTGCCTGTTTGTTTAGTTGAATAGTTAGTTTTGGTGGTTGGTGCTTTGATTTAGTTGTTTAGATCTAGGGAGTTGGTTAGAAGTTGATGGTTGTGGTTGGTTTAGAGTGTGATATGCTCTTTATCCCTGTTGGTTATATCCTTCAATCCTTGCAATGATATGACACCCCGTAATCCAAAATTCAATTAATGAATTAATTAAGTAATTAATCCTAAACCAATTGGTAATTTAATTCCTTAAATTCCTGAAATTCAATAGTCGGGGACTAGTAATTGACTAGTCAACCTAGAGTCAAATATTGTACCTAAAGCAATGTGAGTAGTTCCCTTGTTTCCTTACACATTTCATCTTAGTAAGGGTAAATAAGACATTTCCTTGGCAATAGTCTTTCAAGCTAACCTAAGAGACACATTTCATTTCTCCCAAACACTCTCCAAAAATCATAATCTCTCCCTTCTCTCTAAAAGCTAGATAGCTTTCTCTCCAAGCCAAATCTAGGGCTACCAACATCTTCCCAGTTTGTCTTCAAGATTCCACCTTTCCTACTTTTGAGCATCTAGGAGGGTAAGGTCTAAGTTCCGTTTGTGTTTTTTAGTGTTTTCAAAGGTATCTTTTTCTAAAGGTGAAATCTTTATGATGTTTTGGTGTGTTCATGAAGTGGGAGTGAAAAGGGGACCTTGTTAGGAGCTTGAGAAGTGTTGTAAGTGAAGGATAAGTCTTCAAGAGGTAACACATGCTCTACAAAATCTATTTTGCTTACCTATATGATGATTTGTTGGATTCTACATGTGATTTTGCTATGAAATGTGAGTGTTTATGCATTGTCTTGTAAAAATGCATATCTAGAGCTTGTTATTAGGGTTCATGTATGCCATTGCTTGGCTATTCCTTTGATTCAAGTCATTTTGTTGAATTTCGTGAGATTTGGCATGTTTTGGACTTGAATTTGAGCTTGGTGTTGAAAATCCACGAAGGGATTATTTTAGTACAGGGTTTGTACCTGCGGGCGGAACGGCGGGTAGGCGACCACCCGCCGCCCTACCCGCGGGGTACATGGCCGGTGGGTGTGGTACCCGCGGGCGGAACCACGGGTGGGGGTCCACTCGTGGGCGCACCTGCAGGGTACATATGTTGGTTGTGTGGGGATTTGATCCCCGTTATTCTTTTGACTCGGTATTTGGTCTTTTGACTTCCCGATGTTCTTTTGTTGTAACTATTTGAGCGTCTTCTTGATGTTTCGTATGTCAAGAACTATATGGTAGGAATCCATGTAGGTTTTGGTGTCTTGAATCGTGCTAACTATTCAACATTGTGATTCGTTGAACTGTGATGAGTCTTGTGTGTTCTTCGGAACTACGTTCGGTTTACCCGTTTGATAAGCATGCTAGTTCGGTGTTTAAATACTAGCGTGTGTGTTGTTTGTCCTTTCCTATTGTGGATGATGACTTGTGTCAATCATCGTTGTTGTTGGATTGTGATCCATTCCTCAATTGAGTATGGTTTCATATCTTCGTTGTGATCCGTTGATTGATTCCTATTGTGGTGTGGTGTGTGTGGCTGTACCTGGATTGCACGATTAATGGTATGGGACATTAGTCACCAAGGTACGGCAGTGGTCCTTGTGGTGGCCATGACGCAATTATGGAGTTTGTGACCTGAGCGATGGGTTCACGTATTTCTTGGGTGGCATGTGTTGCCGTTTGTATGATTGGTACCCTCGTGTACTATGAATCGGTGGTCTTGTTGGTGGTCGTTGGTGGGGGACGACGGTCCCCGGAGGGAAAATGTTGGACTTGGTTGTACAGGGGTCCTGGAGGTAATGGTTGGAACTAGACATAAGGTTGGGGGTAGCCATAAGGTTGGAACCGGGCATAAGGAAGGCATCTCAATTCGTGATGGGTGATGTCACGAAGGTTTGTGTAGCCGTTGTTGTGTATATCTCTATTTGTGATGTGTGCTGTCACAAAGGCATGTGTTGCCAATGGTTGTGTCCTTATTCTCTCTTGTGTTTTGCATGTCGGGTGTTAATTTATTGAGTGATGATAGATTATGCCTTGAGCTGTTTTTGTGGGTCGTTATTACTTCTTGTGTCATGGGATGTGTTCCCGTATCTTGGTTGTGAGTGCATTGAGTCTTGTGCTTAACTTCTTCTCTTGATATTTCGCAAATGATTTTCTATACATATATCCTATCTATGTATGATATTTCACATGTATTGGTGGGTTACCAGCATCATTCGCTGACCGGGCGTCGTCCCATATTTTATGTGCTTCTTTCAGGTGCTGAGTAGACGAGAGCGTGGTCTAGAGCCTGTTAGCATAGATCCCTTAAACTTGAGACGTTTTGGCATGTGTGCCGATGTTAGATTTTAATACTCATGTCTTTGACTTATTTCAGATAGTGGATTTTGTGCAGATGTTTTCGCCTGTGCGTTCACCTTTGGGTGGGCGTGGCATAGCACCCTATATTTCCTATATATTCCATGTTTAGTCTTCCACTGTGTATGTTATTATGGCTAGTTATCTTCATGATTAAGGTTTAATTTAGCATGGAAATTAGGGGTGTTACACCTATATTAGTACAAATAAAGTTCCTCTCTTTCTCAAAGTATTGCCCCCCCCCCCCCCCCCCCCCCCTCCCCTTTTCTAATAAAATTGTGTGGACTTATTTCTTGACTTTGCGTTCTTTTCTCTTCTGCGTATACAATTATGCTCGTTATTCATCCGACCCATTGGTCGGTTTCTGCACTGCCTGAGGTCTGACACTCGCGATTTTCCAGTATCTTTGGAAGATTTTACTTTTCAGGTCATGGCAGGAATCTTGCCCTTCCCGAGCGAAATTGATGAGATCTCTCACTGACGCAGATTCCTAACATTTATCCCTCCCTCCTTTTCTGCCCAACGATGGCAGTTTTGATTCTTCTCCTTGATTTGCTCCTTGAGATTCGCTTGGCCTGGCTATAAATAGGACCTCTCTTCACTTACCTTCCTCACATTTTCCTTGGCACCCTTTGCAGCTGTTATCTCTCTCTGTGCCTCGACATGATCTATAGAGATGGTGACCGGCGTTTCTTCATCCGTCTGAAAGAGCAGGCTTGGTTGGAGAAACTGAGGCAGCAAAGGCTAGCCCATGGTGGCGACTTGGTGGGCGACACCGGCTCAGATCCCATCGTGGTTCCCCCCGACATACTGGACATGGTTCCAGTAGACTCAACCGACCGGCGAGTGGATCGGTGGTGAACGAGCCGCCTTTGGACGAGGAGGAAGTATGGGAAGTTCCTCCGCTCTTTGGGGTGGCCATGTCCCCCAACGCTCTTGAAATGCCTCTTCAGCGTGTATGTGGATGATGTACCGGATCCGAATCCGACTCCGCCTCTTTTCCAGCCCCGGCTGTTCCTGGAAGGTCGACCTCCTTCTACTCGTTCGACCAAGGAGAAGCCCAAACCGTGATTCCGCTTTTTATGCTTCTTAGTTTGTACCGCGATTGTGATGTAGGCATGTCTGCCTTGGTTAATAAACATTCTATTTTCCTTGTCTTTGGAAAAAGAATCTTGTTTTGCGGTTTCTTAATAACTTTCCTTTTACGAGCTTGACTTCTCATTAAGGGTGGTTTGGCCCACTTGCTTGGTTGCGGGGTCGACGACGACTCCGGGCCCGAAGCCCAACTATTCACTCGACTGGATACCGAAGTCGGGCTATCCGTGCGGACCCTTCACTCGACTGGCCCCGAGACTCATTCTAGGGTAGCCTTGCTTAGACAGGTACTGGGGCGACCCAAAAGGATTGTGGCGAGATTGGGCCTTGTATTGGACAGGCTGGGTCACCCTGACTCCTCGCATACTTAGACGCACCGTCTGGGCTAACCCTAGCTTCAACCGTCGTTCCATTTTTCGAGGGCATTTAATCAACCTTTTTCACACTCCTATGGGTGATTGACACGTGATGGTCTCTTGGGATTCTCCCCAGTTTAAATACATCCCTTCTTTTCCCCCATTGTTTACTTTGTTCCACAAGAGAGCAAGCGAGAACGAACCACCAGTGAGCCCTGCCCGTTTTCTTTGCATTTTGTCGGAATCCTTGCAGGTTGGTGAACATCTTCGAGTCATGTCATCTTCTTCTTCTCCCTCTCATCGCCCAGTGGGGTCGTCCGACACTTCTTCCCCATCTTCCTCCTCTTTTTCTTCTTCTTCTTCTTCGTTTTCTCGCCGTCGGGAGGTCCCTTCAGACCTCCCTTCCTCGTCTTCTCCTCAGCCGGCCCCGTCCTCCTCTAGGGTGGCTATGCCTTTGAGTCTGGCCCCACTAACAACAGTGGCGGCCCTACCTGACGGCCTTTAATAGCTGAAGGGTTGTTTCGAGTCAATAGCTCCTCCGGCGGACACCCCGTCGCTTGTATCCACGGCGGACCTTGAGATGGCCCACTATCTTCTCGATCCGTCAGTCGTCGTTCTTCCGCCGAAAAACCGGCCCATCTTCGACCAACCGGAGGATTATGTCGGTGTACACTTGCACACGGTGGCCTTTGGCTTCTGAGTGTCACCCCATCCATTTCTCTCCCTCTTTTTTCGCTATTACAATTTGGTTCTGGGCCATCTTGTGCCCTACTCCCATCGTCTTCTTGTTTGTTTCATGGTTCTTTGCCATTGGTGGCTCTGTGAGCATAACATAGAACTGTTCCGGTGCCTATTCACCGTGAATAAAGTCGGCCCTCATTCTAGGGGCTTCGTACAAGTCTCCGCCCGACCTGGGCGTCTTCTTTTCGAAGGTCTTCCAGATTCCGTGAAGGAATGGAAGCCCTATTTCTTCTTTATTCGTCTTTCCTTCTCTTCCTTTACTTTCCCGACCATGTGGCCGGCTACTCTCTTCAAGCCTTGCTCCCGGCGAGCTGTCTTCACTTCAGAGGCGACCTGGGGTGCCATGTTTTTGAAGAGAATGGGACCCTACTCCGCCAAGCGTTGGTTAACTTCTTTTTTCCTTCGCATGTGACTCCGCGTCCACTTCTTTAGAGGAAGCTGAAGTTCCGTCCGACGCCATGGCTGATCGTGCGGAGAAGATGAGGCGCCGACTGACACAGCGTTCGGCCGGCACTCCGACAGCCTCCTCCTCGATTCCTTTCCCGGTGCCTCATGCTACTCCACCAAGAAATGTGGTGGACCTATCGACCTCCCCGGCAGCTTCTCCTTCTCGGCTTCCACCTCCAGCCCCAATGGAGAGTCCGAGCTCCAAACTTCCGCTGGAGCAACCTGACATGCCACCACCCAAGAAGATTCGGATAGGCCTGGAGCTAAACGATGACGCCCAGATATGGCAGGGTGATTACTCGGTCCAGACTTGGGCCGAGCATGTGCTTCTTCCGAAGGACCTGGAGGCGGCGAACAAGATGCATGACGAAGATATCCTGGAGGCCTCTCTGCGCCAATCCTACCGGGTGAGTGCTTATCCCCCATTGTTCTTATCTTATTTTCTCTTGCCTTGCCTTTTCTAACGCAGTTATTTCCACAGAACCTTGCCCTCAAACTGGATATGAGGAAGCGAATGCGGGCCCTCTAGGCTGGAATGAACAGTCTCAACACCTACCTGCGCCAGTCAGACGAGGCTCGTCGAGAAGAGCAAGCGGTCTTCACTAAGGAGAGGGAGGTCCACACAGCTGAGCTCTTGAAGGTGACTCGCCTATGGGAGGAGGAGAGGGACAAGGCTGCCGCCGCCGTTGCCGAATACAAGGGGTCGGCAGCTTTTGACGCGGATGTGAAGTAGGTGATGGCAGGCCGTCGGGAGGAGCTGGCGACCTCGGAGGGTAATCACTACCTGCTATACCTCGGCGAGCGCAACTATCGCCTCGGCTATCGCGACGCACAACTTGAGATGTATGTCGTCTTGCTGGCCCGCGACCCTTCTTTCACTCCTGAGAGTTGGGGTCTCAAACCAGTGATAGAGCCATTTCCCTCCTCGGAGGCCGTGATCACGACTTCTCCCTCGGCTCCCCCAAGTCGGCCGATGGCGGATTCGACTACACCTGTTGACGTGCATCCTCCATCAGTAGACCCCTCGACCACTCTTCCAGCTGGACCATCGGCAGATGAGCAAGTCGTGGGAGAAGAAGCTGCAGCATCTCCCTCTTCAGCTTAGGTTTTCTGTAGCTTTAATTCTTGTAAGGGCCGGTCCTCCCTTTGGACTTTTTATTAATGAAAACACCTCTTTTGGCTTTCCGATCTCTTCGTTTTATACTTTCTTCCCAATCAGAATAATCTTTCTATCTTTCGAGTCTTGGGGCTTTTCTTGCCGAGTCCCTCAGTCGAGGCGACCCTTTAAGCTCTTTTATCTCAGAAACAGTTTAGGGTCAGTTCCGCGTCATTTCTCTCTTTTCTTGCCGAGTCACTCAGTTGAGGCAACCCCTTAGGCTTTTTCTATCTCAGAAACAGTTTAGTGTCAGTGCCCCGTCGTTTCTATCTTTTCTTGCCGAGTCCCTCAGTCGAGGCGACCCCTTAGGTTTTTTCTATCTCAGAAACAGTTTAGGGTCAGTGCCCCGTCATTTCTCTCTTTTCTTGCCGAGTCCCTTAGTCGAGGCAACCCTTTAGGCTTTTTCTATCTCAGAAACAGTTTAGGGTCAGTGCCCCATCGTTTCTCTCTTTTCTTGCCGAGTCCCTCAGTCGAGGCAACCCCTTAGGCTTTTTCTATCTCAGAAACAGTTTAGTGTCAGTGCCCCGTCGTTTCTCTCTTTTCTTGCCGAGTCCCTCAGTCGAGGTGACCCCTTAGGCTTTTTCTATCTCAGAAACAGTTTATGGTCAGTGCCCTGTCGTTTCTCTCTTTTCTTGCCGAGTCCCTTAGTCGAGGTGACCCCTTAGGCTTTTTCTATCTCAGAAATAGTTTAGGGTCAGTGCCCCGTCGTTTTTCTCTAATCTTGCTGAGTCCCTCAGTCGAGGCGACTCCTTTCACTTTTTCTACCTCAGAAACAGTTTAGGGTCAATGCCCCGTCTTTTCTCTCTTTTCTTGCCGAGTCCCTCGGTTGAGGCGACCCCTTAGGCTTTTTCTGTCTCAGAAGTGGCCCTAGGATATAAAAAAGTGACAAATATATATTCAAAGCCACGTTTAAACGATTACACGAGGCTAACATTTCACTGGTAGTACTTTTTGAAGTGAATCACACTCCAAATTCGATCGACGGGCTCCCCTTCAAGGGTCTCGAACTTGTAGGTGCCCATTTGGACTACAGCAGCTATCCGGTAGGGTCCTTCCCACTTGACTGCGAACTTTCCCCCTTCCGTGGGTCGGCTGGCTTGTCGATCGCGCAAAACAAGATCTCCCACTTGGAAAGCTCGGGGTCGGATTCGTCTGTCCCGATATCTCTTGACAGCCTGCTGGTATTCCACCATGCGAGCGTGCGCTGACTCTCTCTGTTCATCCAGGAAATTCTTCTCGATCCTGAGGCTCTCCTCATTTCCTTCATCGGTGTAATGACGAACCCCATGGGTGGGCTCGACGACCTCTACAGGCACTTTCGCTTGAAAGTCGTATGCTAACGAGAACGGGCTCTCGCCAGCAGCTCGCCTCTGAGTGGTGCGATTCGCCCACAGGGCCCGGTCCAACTCGTCGGCCCAATTGCCTCCCACATCCTCTAACTTCTTGCGAATACCGTCCACAACGGTGCAGTTCACGTTTTCGACCTACCCGTTGGCTTGAGGATAAGCAACCGACACTTTGGTATGCCGAATGTTGTGTCGATGACAGAAATCCGCGAAGGGTTGGCAATCAAACTGTCAACCATTGTCACTGACTATGTGCTCGGGCAACCCAAAACGACAAATCACTTTCTTCCTTAAGAAGCTTCGGCACTGATACTCGGTAATGCTCACGAGAAGCTTAGCCTCCACCCACTTGGTGAAATAATCAATGGCCACCACACAGAAACTGAAGCGCCCTAGGACGACCGGTAGGGGTCCCAGCAGGTCGATTCCCCACTTAGCGAACGAAATGGCAGTGGCGACCGGAGTGTAGAAGGTGGCTGGTCGAGTATCCTTCCGCGCAAATGCCTGGCATATAGTGCATCTGGCTATCCAGTCGACACAGTCTCTCATCATTGTAGGCCAATAATATCCTTGGACGACTAGCTTGCGTGTTAGGGTGTGAGCACCTTGATGAGCCACACATATCCCACGATGAGCTTCGTCCATTATTTTCTACGCCTCTGGCCGGAGTAGACACTTGAGGAGGGGGCCTCCGAATGACCTCTTGTACAGCTGCCCATCCAAGATCTCGAAGGAAGGGGCTTTTCTTCAAACTCGGGTGGCGAATGTGAGGTCGTTAGGTAATTTTCCCTCTTCTTTGTAACGCAGCATGTCCTCGATCCAGAACATTTCAGGGTTCTTATCGCAGTCCCAATCCAGGGTTCTCACCTGTTGAGTTTCTTCACTTGATTCCTCGATGCTGGGTCGGAGTGGGTCCTATTTCTGAAAAATTCTTAAGAGATGGTCCGGCACCCCCTCCAAGGCGATTTTTGACAAGATGTCGGCTTCTGTGTTGTTGGATCGGGAGATACGCTCTATCTCATGTGCGACGAACCCTTTCAACAATTCCACGGTCTTTTCCTTATACTGTACCAGCCGACTGCTTTTAGCTTCACAGGTTCTGGACACTTGCTCTACCACAAGGCGGGAGTCCGTCTTAATATGTAAGCGGTCGACCCCCAAGACTTTGGTGAGTCTGATGCCTCCCAACACGGCTTCATACTGTGCTTCATTGTTGGATGATCGAAATTGATAGCTCAGAGCATAATATAATCGGAATCCATCCGGCGTGATTAACATGACTCCCCCACCGCAATGCTGACTACTCGCCGCCCCGTCGGCATGTAGCTCCTACCATTCTCCTAAATCTTCCTCCGAGGTTGGGATTCCATCGACTTCTCCCATGGTACACTCGACTAAGAAGTCGGCCAACGCTTTCTCTTTGATCGAAGGGCGAGGTTGATACTCGATTCAATATTGGGTCAGCTCCACAGCCCATTTGACGAGTCGTACTGAAGACGTGGGGTTTCGCAACACGCTTCCCAAGGGCAGGTCCGTCAGGACTCGTAAGGTGCCAACTTCCATATTGTAACCACTAACGCGTACACCACCTGTAACACCCCACTTTTCTAACTCTTAAATACATCTCTAAATAGTCATTAACATAACTAAGTAGCGGAAATCTAAAAGATAAATAGTGGGAGTGTCACCGCCACTATAACAACCCAAAATTTCATTTTATAAATCCAATATTAAGAAATTCCAAAGTAGCTTTTTCACTCCATTAAAAGTTTTTGCGATCAATCAGTATTTGAATAAAATAATTTTGTCGCATTTTAAAATTAATTCGACACGAAGAAATGAATCTCATTCGAATATCCCTAAGGGGTCGTTTACTTCGTTTATTTGTTTCTCCATTTCCAATTTTCCATTTCTCCATTTCTCCAGTTTTCCTTCTCCATTCTTCCAGTTTTCCATTTCTCCAATTTTTCAATTTTCATTCCCCATTCCTCTAGTTCTTCATTTCTCTAATTTTCTGATTTTATTAAATACAAGCATCATATATAACATTTTTACATTTCTACAAAAATAATAATAATAATAATAATAATAATAATAATAATAATAATAATAATAATAATAATAAAGATGATTAAAAATAATAATAATAATAATAATAATAATAATAATAATAATAAAGATAATAATGATAATAATAATAAGAATAAGAATAAGAATAATAATGAATTAATAATAAAGAGGCTTCAAATAATAATAATAATAAGATCAGAATAATAATAATAATAATAATAATAATAATAATAATAATAATAATAATAATAATAATAATAAAGATAATAATGATAATAATAATAAGAATAAGAATAAGAATAATAATGAATTAATAATAAAGAGGCTTCAAATAATAATAATAATAATAAGATCAGAATAATAATAATAATAATAATAATAATAATAATAATAATAATAATAATAATAATAACAATATTATTATTATTATTATTATTATTATTATTATTATTATTATTATTATTATTAATATTAATATTGACGCATACTCCGCAAAGCAAAACTGAAGCAGCAAACAAAATGTACATGAAGTGGAAAAATGGAGAAGGATGAAGCATTTGGAATAAGGATTTTAGTAAACAACTTTTTCATTCTCCATTTTTTTACTCCTCCAATTCTCCATTTTTCTGGAAAATCCTCAATTTTTCCAAGTTGGTAAACGACCCCTAAGTTTTCGGGTACTTCGCGTACCAAGATTTAAATCGAGAATTTTATCTGAGTGAGACCGGGAGAATTCAAAAAGGATTTTTGAACAAGTGTTCATCCATATAGCTTTTGGGAAAATTCACTTTCAACCCCAAAGTAATAAAAGATAACATTTCTAGCCTATGGTTCATGTTACATGGTGGACCACAAGACATCCAAAATCCCTTATAGAATCATCTTTTAGCTTGGGAAATTACCCCTTTACCCTCAACCAATCATTGTGTATCATCCTAGGGTTTTGAACCCTATATAAACCACTCCATTTCATCTCATTTTCCTGATCTCATTCTTTGCCTCTTCATTATATTTTTGTCTGCCAACAACAAGGAGAGAAACAACAACCTAGTACGCTTGTTCATCCTTCATTCTAGCCTCTTTTCTCTTCTAGTTTTCTTTAGTCTTTGAGGTTCTAAGCTAAGGATAGAAGGTGTGTTTGGGATGTGTAGGTGGTGAAGGAGGATCAAGCTAGGTCAAGAGGAAGGAGAGGTCCAAGCAAGAAGATTAGGCTACAAGAGGTATAACCCCATAGATTCCTCTTTAAATTTGGCTATGTGAAGCCTAGTTTTGAGTAGAAATGAGTAGAAACTATGAGCTTTTGATGTGTTTATGCTTAGAAGTGATTTAGTATGTGTTTGTGAGTTGTTGAGATTGTTTTGGATTGATCTGGATGAGATTTTGCAGGTGAAATCACATCTGGAGCACAACACAGTGTGCACCAGATCAGAGTAGCGGCCCTAGCCGCGGCCCATCAGAAAGGTCGCGAGCTAGAGCCGTGGTGGCACGGGACTAGGGCACGGCCCTAGAGGAGGGTCGGTGCCTAGTCCCGGCACATCAACGGGGCTCCAAGGGCGGACTATGAAGAGTCCCGCCCCAGGTCCCTGAGTATTATCTGTGAAGGATTTTTGTGTAGTGGCCAGGCCCTTGTGGCTCAGCTACGTGTTGTTTTGGACCGAGTGTTACGGGCCCTTATGGATCGACTCTTTGGGATTGTCTCGATGCACATTTTGGCTTTGATTTTGTTGAATTTGGATTAAAAACAAGAATGTTAAGAAGGATTTTGGGAAGAATTGCTACACAGTGAATAATTTGCTAGTTTACTGTATATGAAGAATTATTTGATTGTTGTGATCTGATGGTATTTTATTGAGTAATGAAGCATGATCATTTGAGAATATGATTTATGAAAGTATGATTAAATTGTGTTATTTGATCAATGAGAATAAAAGCATACTTGTAGAGTGAAATGTATAGAAATTGCTATTTTGCAAACCGAGCATGATGATATATCCTTGAATACTTCATGTTAGTTTATACATGATGTAGAAGCAAGTTATAGAGCATTTTGACATTTCACATGAGTCATATTTCAAAAATGCATAAGGGGCCAACGTGAGTCCAAGAATACTTTCAAAAACCATAAGCATGTGGTATATCATTCTTTGATGCATTGAGAAGTAATAGAATTGTTGCATGCATGAGATTGATGCATTAGAGATATATTTATGTATTATTTATATCGTTGAGGTTTTGGAGGATACCCTTTGGACTATGTTCCTCTCGGGAGTTTATTTATGGACATTGCGGTCCCAGTATATGTAACGCGACGTATTCCCACGTTACGAGGTTGGAAACTGCCCGCCAGGCTTGGAATCCTGGTTAGGGGGTGTGCACACTAATAGTTCGATACCTGATTCCACAGAGTTTGAACCACGAGATTAGTTCTGTAGACGGTAGGAGATATTGGGTCAGAATTATGCTGTTCCCGATGGGGTAAGTCACACTTCTGTGAAACCCTAAGCCATCTACGAGTATAAGAGAAAGAAAGAGAGTCAACAGAGACTCAAGAAAGAGAGTCAACAGAGACTCAAGTATGAGAGTCAATATAGACTCGATAGAAAGAAAGAGAATCAAGAGAGACTCGAGAAATTAACAAAGAAACCTCCACATAAAGTACTCTAATTTATAAATGAGCATACGAGTATGAGTATATTACTGCATCAGATTGCATATGAGCATGAGTATATTGTTGCACTAGATTGCATAAGAGTATGATTATATTGTTCCACTAGATTGCATAAAAGCATGATTATATTATTGCACTAGATTGCATATGAGCATGAGTATATTATTGCACTAGATTGCATATGAGCGGGAGTATATTGTTGCACTAGATTGCATAAGAGTATGATTATATAGTTGCACGAGATTGCATATGAGTATCATTATATTGTTGCCCGAGATTGCATAAGAGTTTGATTATATAATTGCATGAGATTGCATATGAGAATGAATATGTTGATGCACTAGATTGCATGAGAAGTATGATCATAATGTTATACATGATTGTATGCGAATGGAGCATCGTAAGAAAATTGTTAAATGAGAAGCTTAACTTAAGGTATTCCTTTGAGCATGATTATTGTGATGTAGAAGAAGTTATACGTAATAAGTTATGTGATAAGAGTGTGGAAGCGTGTGAAGACCTGTTATATGGTATTTTGGCATGATCTTATCTATTAGCATGAATTGCTTGATAAGCTATTTGAGAAGTCTATATGTTGATGAATCTACGTGATTAGTCTTATACATATATAAGCATGCCAGCTGATATTATAGGGTGCAAGCATCTAGAATGAATGTGATAAATCTAAAGATGATTTGAGTTTAGCTTATTGTTATAAAGATATCAAATGTTTTCAAAGTGTATGCTAGAATGCTTTACAGGGTTGAGTGTGGTTATACTTAGCTTCGTGCTAACGTGTGTTTTTCCTGTTTGTCTATGTGTTGCTTGCAAAACCCCTTTCAGGTGGGCCCAGGAGTGAGAAGAGATCGAGTTAGATTAGTCTCTTAGTTTGAGATGTCTAAACTCTTGTCTTAATTATGATCATGTTATGGATTTAGACTTATGACTTTATGTTTGAGGATTGATGTAGACTGTGTTGGGGTGACGTTTTTCCTCCTTACTTTTCCAGTATTTATTTTTAGTACCCAGACTTAATCTTATTTGTAGTTTTACCCCTTTTAGCCTATGGAATCGCCAAGAGTGGTGGTTGTGGCGGTGACACACCCACTACCTATCTTGTAGTTTTCCACTGCTTAGTTTATGTTAATGATTGTTTAGAGATGTAATTAAGAGTTAGAAAAGCGGGGTGTTACAAATTGGTATCAGAGCGATACAAACCGCGCGAAACTTAGGAAGTTTGACCCTTAAGATTGAGTATAGAAACTCTAAGTGAAAGTCCTAGGAAGGAAAAGTTAAGGAAAGACCTTTAAGTTGAAGCCTTAAGGAAGACAAGCTAAGAAGAGAACCTTAAGTGAAATCCTAAGAAGGATAAGATTAGGGAAAGAGCCCTAAGTCAAGAAAACTGAGATAAGAAGGACTCTAAGTCCAGTGACCAAGTATGGCAATCAAAGTTAAGAGAAACTCTAAGTATCAGTTAGGAACGCGGTGAGGTTGTGAGTTCCCTTGCGTTTGCCTATCTGTTTATGTGTTTTATCAATGTGTTTAAAGTGCTTTTGCTTACCTTTTGAAAGTAAAGTAGAGAAGTTAAAAGTGAGAAGTTGAAAGAGAAAAACCAAGAGTTCCAATGTTGAAAGTGAAAGGTTAGAAGTTGAGACCTTGAAAGTTTTAAAGTTCTAAAGTGGAAGTTTTGTAAATGTTGCTAACGTGAAGAGTATAAGAGCTTATAGTTTATTCTTGTTTATGTGCCTTACTTGTTGTAAGCCTTGCTTAAAGAATAGAGAAGTTAAAAGTAGTTAATCCTTGAGTATGTTGTTGTGCTCATTGTGCCAAACTTCCATTCCAAATCCCTTGTTGTTAATGGCATGATAATTCTTGAAATTTTATCATCAAGTTTGAGCTTATGCTTCTGGAAAGTTTCTCGTAGCTCGATATTGATCCATGAGTCATTCTGACTACTTTCAATTTGCTTTCAATATCTATCGAAGCTATATAATATCTAGAGTTGAGTATGAGGAGTTGTTTTGTTTGAGTTGAGCCTTGAATTATTGCTAATGTCTATTCTTGACATTCCACGATTTATTGTTGGATCTGTATCTAAGCTTTCGTTGACTTGCAATGCTAGTATAATTGAATCTTGAAGCTAGTAAGATCTTGTTGAAAGCCTTATTCTTGGGATCTCATTGTACTTGAATTAAGCTTATGTCCCTTGAAATCCATATTGTTGGAATCTATTGAGACGTTGAGCCAAAATCTATTCGTTGTTGTTATGCCGTTGGAATCCATATTTGTTGAGTAATTCCTATGAGCTGGTATCTATTGAGTATTCTTGAAAGTGTTTTGTTCTTGAAGAACCATTTTATTGTCCATGTGTTCTTTTTGTACACTCGATACAAGTTGCCATAGTATTGAGATCGTCCAGTGTGACATCCTTTCCTTGTTATTGAGCTATTGAGCTATTGATTCTAGATCATCTCTCCTTTATACCTCCATTTGGAATCCACTAACGTTGATCTATTATTTTGAGATTAAACCCCTATTGCATCTTCATTTGGAATCCGTTAGTGTTAAATTATTTCATTGAGATTATTCGTTGTTGTGTCCTTCTCTTGGAATTCGATCCACAGCTTTTGTTTTACAAGACTTTGTTGAATCTTGAAAAATCTTAGCGTTGATAAGCAGAACTTGGGTTGTAACCCGTAGTACTCTTGAGTTTCAAGTTTAGAAACCTCTTACTTTCTTCTTATGTGGCGTCAATTTCCTTCAAATCAAGTGTACACCTATTTGGTGAATTCAAGTTTGTTTGATAAGAAGTTGCTTTGCCCAGTCTTGTTATCATCCTCGAAAAGCGATAGTTGAAAGTTTAAAGTTTAAAAGTTATGTGAAAGTTGATAATGTGATAAGTATAAGAGTTATGCTTATACTCTGTTTATGTGTTTTGCTTGTGTGATCTTTGATGTTGAGAAAAGAAAGTTAGAAGTAAATAGATTTTATGTTGCGAAGAAGCAAAGTAGTAGCGTGCATATCCAGACAATCAATGAACGTGATGAAGAGTTTACTCCACGTGCAGTTAGTAGTTAGTTGCAGCTGTCCTTGCTCGAAAAGAGAGGCATCCTCACTCGTGCAGCATCCTCTGCAAGACCTACCCCAAAAGTTAAAGAGAATCTTCGTGCAACTAAAGACAAATATGAAGAAAAAGAAACAACGGGAGCTTAAAGACGAAGGTTTAAAGGTTCTGGATCGTGAAGAAAAGACAGGTGTGAATGCTGATGCAACCCGAAGGAAACAAATTACGCCAAGTGGATGCTTTCAAGATCAATGGTGAAGGAACCTTCAAAGATCAAACTTGAAGAATAAAGGTTAAACCAAAGAGTAAGAGTTAGACTCGGGAAATAGAAGACTTGGAACTTAGAGTTGGGTTACACAAACAGAAGGCAGTACCATCTATCTTTAAGAAGATAAGAAGGAGATAAGCTAGGAGTTGTGAACTCCAAAGGTGTGAAAGTCTAAGACGATGGATAGTAACTTTGGGCTATGAAAGATATAAAGATAGTAAGAAGCGTTGTCAGTAAGTTGTGGGTCCCCATGAAGAAGTTAAGGAAAGGATAAGCAAAAAGGGACAAGTAGAAGAATGTAAATGTAAAGCAGGATAAGTTATGTGAGAACTTTAAGAAGAATTTTAGTAAATGAGAATGAAACAAGAAGCATTTGAACTTATAGAATGATTGAGTAATTGAGGAAACGAGATTGGCAGAAGTAAATCTAAACGATTAGCACAATCGTTTAACTTTCTTGAAGAAGAATGAGACTTTGCATCGAAGGACTTCTAAAAGGATGAACGTGGCTAAGGCAAGGAAGAAAGTAACGTAAAGAGTTTCGTATAAAAGTGATGATAAATATTAGTAAGAAGGGGAATAATCAAGTCGGAGTTTATCGAACTATAACAAGTTTTGGAAAAGACTTAGTAAAAGAAACTTATAAGGTGGCACTGATGACTAACGTAGACAAAGATTTAAAGTGTAGAGTGGTGTATGATTGTATTTCTCGTGTGGGGAATGAGGTAGAGAAGGTGAACAAGGCTAGCAAGAGATAAGTAACAAGTTGATAAAAGTAACAAGGATAGTTAAGTAGTAACAAGAAGTTTTATAGCGAAGTGCTTGGTAAAGGGATAAGTTATACCATGGAATTAGTAAGGAAGTCGTAAAGGAATATACCGAACCAGATTGAAAGAGAGTTGCTACTTTTGGTCTACAATAAAGAGAACTAAGAGTGAGTTGGATCACATTACGTGGTCAGGAGGGTTGATATATCCCTAAGATGGGTATCCATGTATGGTATGAAAGAGGGACTACGACATTATGTCTAGTATAATAATAGAAATCAAATGATGAACTTGAGAAGTGAAAGCGGTAATGAAGGTTGATTTTGTTCGCTATCAATAGTTAAAGGATTAAGTAAACGACGAGGAAGTGATGACGTCAAATGAAAGGATCGAGGTAGTTGAAGTTTATCAACTACGATCACAGTGAAAGTAGTAGTGTTATGAGAATTAGATCTCATTACGTGTAACCTATCCTTGAGGGGCGAGAACAGTAAGCAGTATGTAAGGAAGTATATAGTAGTTAAAGCAAGAGAGGTTGAGATCGGTTTTAGTTTGAACTTTGTGGATATCTGACCCTAGTAAAGACGAGCAAGATGCTACTGCAAAAGAAAGAAAAGTGTTTGTGAAACACTCTCAGTTTTCATGAGAGAAAATGTAGAAGTTCAAGTATGGAGACCGAAGAAGTGGTAAGAACGATAAGAATAAGAGAAGTAACAAAGAAACTTTGAGTTATTGTATTCTAACAGTTAGATTAAGTTTAGCGCCTTAGTTGCTTCGGTGCTTGTTTGGAACTCAGAGATTCCAATTCTTCTTAGTATTCCAAGAGAAACTTCTAAGCCAATTCTTGAGATTCTTACCATCTTTTCGAAAGCTTCTGTTTTGAGAAAATCGATCTGTTCCTTCTAAGTTTCGGGACGAAACTTCTTTTAAGGCGGATAGAGTGTATGTGACACCCCAAAAATCCACATTCAATCCATGGATTAATTAAGTAATTAATCCTATTTTATTTGAAGAATTAATTCCTAAAATCATGATTTTTAATACTCGAGGACTAGTATTTGACTAGTCAACTTCATAGCTATGTTGTACCTTGAGCTTTGAGGGTAGTTCCCTTGTTCCTTACACTTTCTAAAGGTTAGTAAGGGTATCCTTGACTTTTCACCAAGAGTTAGTATTGTAACCTAACCTAGAAGACTTCTTCATTTCATTCCTTACATTTCCTAGAAATTAGCTCTACCTTCTCTCTAGAAAGGTGAGTAGCTTATTCTCCAAGCTAAGTTGAGACCCTTGTCAAGATTCCAAGATTTGCTACCAAGATTCAACCTTTCACCTATTTGGGCATCTAGGAGGGTAAGATCTAAGTCCATCTTGTGTTTTTTGTTCCATCTTAGTTGTCTTTTTCTTAAAGATAGGATCTTTATGATCTTTTGGTTTAATCTTGAAGTGGGTTTGGAAATTAAGCCTTGTGGGGAGCTTGTTGTGTTGTAAAGTGAAGTCTTTTGGTCTACAAGAGGTAACCCATGCTCTACAAAACCTATTTTGCTTACCTATATGTGATTTCTTGGATTCTACTTGTGCTTTGCTATGAAATGTGAGGGTTTATGCATTTGTCTTGTGAAAATGCATATCTAGAGCTTGTGTTTAGGGTTCTTTTGTGCCATTTCTTGGCATTTCCTTTGATTCAAGTCATTTTGTTGTATTTAGTGAGATTTGGCATGTTTTGGACTTGAATTTGAGCTTGGAGTTGAAAATCCCCGAAGGGATTATTTTGGACCCAGGGACGTAGCTGCGGGCGGAACGACGGGGAGAGCCCTACCCGCCGCCCCACCCGCGGGAACGAGGCTTGTGGGTGTTGGTACCCGCGGGCAGGACCACAGGTAGGGGCCTACCCGTGTGTCCACCCGCGGGGTACATGTTGGCGTTTGTTCGGGATTTGTTCCCCTTGATTCTTTTGACTCGGTATTTGGTCTTTTGACTTCCCGATGTTCTTTTGTAGAACGATTTGAGTGTCTTCTTGATGTTTCGTATGTCTAGAACTATACGGTAGGTATCCATGTAGGACTTTGGTGTCTTGAATCGTGCTAAGTGTTCAACATTGTGTTTCGTTGGACCGTGTAGTGTCTTGTGTGTTCCTCGGAACTATCTTTGGTTTCCCCGTTGATAAGCATGCTAGTTTAGTGTCTAAATGCTAGCATGTGTGTTGTTTGTACCTTCCGTTTGGTTGATGATAACTTGTGTTATTCATCATTGTTGTTGTTGGGTTGTGACCCATTCCTTGATTGGGTATGTTTCATACATTCGTTGCAATCCGTTGATTGATTCCTGTTGAGGTGTGGTGTGTGTGGCTTTACCTGGATTGCACGATTAGTGGTATGGGACACTAGTCACCAAGGTATTGCAGCGGTCCTCGTGGTGGCCGTGACGTGATTATGGAGCTGTGGCCTGAGTGATGGGTCCACGTATTTCTTGGGAAGGCATGTGTTGCCGTGTGTGTGTACGGTACCTTGTGTACTATGAAATTGGTGGCTTTGTTGGTGGTCGTTGGTGGGGGACCACGATCCCGGAGGTAAAAGGTTGGACTAAGAACTACAGAGGTCCTGGAGGTAATGGTTGGAAAGAAGATACAAGGTTGGGGGTAGCCATAAGGTTGGAACAGGGCATAAGGCAGGCATACCAACTCGTGATGGGTAATGTCGCGAGGGCTATTGTAGCCAGTGTTGTGTGTTCTTCTCTTGTGACCTGTGTAGTCATAAAGGCATGTGTGGCCTTGGCATGTGTTGCCGGTTGTGTGTGTCTTGTTCTTTCGCGTTGTACTTGTCGGGTTGCGGTCTATTGAGTGATGATAGATCGTGCCTTGACTCTTTTGTGAGTCGTGTTGTGCTTGTAGTCTTGGGATGTGTTCCCGTGTTACTTATGAGAGTGTTGAGTCTTGTGTTGACTACTTCTCTCGGTTTTGAACTTATATATATGTATTCCGTTTCGAAAATGACTTTTGTATATATACCATATCTATGTATGATACTTAACGGTATTGGTGGGTTACTAGCATTATTCGCTGACCGGGCGTCGTCCCATGTTTATCTTTGTGATCTTACAGGTGGTGTCTAGACGAGCGCGATGTCTAGTGGCCGGTAGCTTAGTACCTTTATCCTTGTTTTGTGGCATGTGCGCCAATGTAGTTTTAGACTGATGTCTTTGGGATAGATGTTTACACATTGCAGATTTGACCGCCGTAGCATTTACCGTGGTTGGTAGACGTGGCATAACACCCTGTTTGGATTCCTTTTATCCAGTTATCGTTTTATCTTCCGCTGTGCTAGTGTGTTGTTGTTTAATCTGCATGTGTTACGGCCTTTTTATATAGGTCATGTTTGGGGGGGTGTTACAGTGTAACAACCCAAAATTTCATTTTATAAATCCAGTATTAAGAAATTCCAAAGTAGATTTTTCAATCCATTAAAAATTTTTGCGATCAATCGGTGTTTGAATAAAATAATTTTGTCGCATTTTAAAATTTATTCTACACTGAAGAAATGAATCTCATTCGAAAATCCCTAAGTTTTCGGGTACTTCGCGTACCAATATTTAAATCGAGAATTTTATCTGAGTGAGACCGGGAGAATTCAAAAAGGATTTTTGAACAAGTGTTCATCCATATAGCTTTTGGGAAAATTCACTTTCAACCCCAAAGTAATAAAAGATAACATTTCTAGCCTATGGTTCATGTTACATGCTGGACCACAAAACATCCAAAATCCCTTATAGAATCATCTTTTACCTTGGGAAATTACCCATTTTCCCTCAACCAATCATTGTGTATCATCATAGGGTTTTGAACCCTATATAAACCACCTCATTTCATCTCATTTTTCTAATCTCATTCTTTGCCTCTTCCTCATATTTTTGTCTGCCAACAACAAGGAAAGAAACATCAACTTAGTAACCTTGTTCATCCTTCATTCTAGCCTCTTTTCTCTTTTAGTTTTCTTTAGTCTTTGAGGTTCTAGGCTAAGGATAGAAGGTGTGTTTGGGAAGTGTAGGTGGTGAAGGAGGCTCAAGCTAGGTCAAGAGCAAGGAGAGATCCAAGCAAGAAGATTAGGCTACAAGAGGTATAACCCCATGGATTTCTCTTTAAATTTGGCTCTGTGAAGCCTAGTTTTGAGTAGAAATGAGTAGAAACTATGAGTTTTTGATGTGTTTATGCTAAGAAGTGATTTAGTATGTGTGTGTGAGTTGTTGAGATTGTTTTGGATTGGTTTGGATGAGATTTTGCAGGTGAAATCACATCTGGTGCACAACACAGTGTGCACCAGATCAGAGTAGCGGCCCAAGTCGCGACCCATCAGAAGGGCCGCCGGCTAAAGCCGTGGTGGCACGGGACTAGTGCACGGCCCTAGAGGAAGGCCGTTGCCTAGTCCCGGCACATCAACGGGGCTCCAAGGGCAGTCTATGAAGAGTCCTGCCCCAGGTCCCTGAGTATTGTCTGTGAAGGATTTTTGTGCAGTGGTCGGGCCCTTGTGGCTCAGCTACGTGTCGTTTTGGACCGAGTGTTACGGGCCCTTGTGGCTCGGCTCTTCGGGATTGTCTTGACGCACGTTTTGGCTTTGATTTCGTTGAATATGGATTAAAACAAGTATGTTAAGAAGGATTTTGTGAAGAATTGCTACACGGTGAATAATTTTCTAGTTTACTGTGTATGAAGAATTATTTAATTATTGTGATCTGATGATATTTTATTGAGTAAAGAAACATGATCCTTTGAGAATATTATTTATGAAAGTATGATTAAATTGTGTTATTTGATCAATGAGAATAGAAGCATACTTGTTGAGTGAAATGTATAGAAATTGCTATTTTGCAAACCGAGTGTGATGATATATCCTTGAATATTTCATGTTAGTTTATACATGATGTAGAAGCATGTTATAGAGCATTTTGACATTTCACATGAGTCATATTTCAAAAATGCATAAGGGGCCAACGTGAATCCAAGAATACTTTCACAAACCATAAGCATGTGGTATATCATTCTTTGATGCATTGAGAAGTAATAGAATTGTTGCGTGCATGAGATTGATGAATGAGAGATATATTTATGTATTATTTATATCGGTAAGGTTTTGGAGGATACCGTGTGGACTATGTTCCTCTCACTAGTACAGAAATACACATCCGCTACCCTTGTAAATGACTATCCGCTACCCTTGTACAAGAGTAGCGGATGTTAGGGTCGCAGAAAGTCCTGGGCTTTCCGCTACCCTTTTAAAGGGTAGCGGAAAGTTGAGTATCCACTACCCTTCTAACTGTAGAAGGGTAGGGCATATTATTATTATTCTTTTTTTTTTCGTAATCTTCCACTACCCTTTCTGGGAAGAAAGGGTAGCGGATGGTTTACTTTTTTACAAAAAAAAAAAAATTTATTTATTATTTTTAAAATTCCCAATTATTTTAAAAATCTTGTACACCGAATTCATAAACTACATATCAATACAATATTATGAACACAATATTATGAACACAATATTATCAATGCACTTTCAATATAATACTATCAATACAATATTTTATATCAATCAATCTCAATACTTTCATCACAATAATAAATTATAAACACAAGATAATATTTAATCTAAAATAAAAGTTAAAAATGGACTCCACAAGACATTTTGATCACAACTGTGATGTCTGCTACTACCTGAAGTGTTCGCATATTATGTGAGCTTAAGGTAGCCTTAAAGGCACTTGAAACAACATGTAAGGTTTTGATCATTTCAGGTTTCTTCTTCACATACATCCTTTTCAAGAAGTTAGCAGCAAAGCTCATGGCATATCTGCAGCAAAAGAACAGTGTTGATAAGAAATTTTCACTTAGAAGAGCAAGAAAAAGTCATAACAAAAACAGTGGTATGGCGAGGGCTTAGTTAGTTATTAACAACATCGGTTAACCAAGTATAGAATCAAAATTGTGACATAAAACGTGACACAAGTAGAAAGGAAAGGGCAATGAGGAGAAATGCAGACACAGCTACTTACGTCTTTGCAAGAAGAGGGAGTAGTTGTCTTTGATGGCTGGGGTAATCAAGCAATAAAACTTCAGGTCCATTTGGTGTGACTGAAAATGCTCCCATTGTCAATGAGTATCTTATTGCAATTGCTATGCCCACCTGATGAATATCCAAGTCTTATTACATAACAGTTCTAATTTTATACTTATAAATCTTTCAGAAATACTAAATCAGAGAAGAGTAATGTGTTTTACTTTTGCTGAGTAAGTTACAATGGATGGTATGCTTACATGCCCGGTCCAGTTGGTTCAATTCTCGCGGGAATATATAATGCATTCGATTCAATGGTGTCGGAACAATAATGCATTCAATTCAATACAATAAAAATGAAAAATGCAGATTGATGGTCAATAATTACCTCAGAAATTCGAAGAGCTGTTTGAACAACATAATTGGCATGTGGGTCCTGAAGCAGCTGCTCAAAGTGAGTTGCAGAGACCAGTTCATGGATTATCTTTGACTGGACCTTATAGTCGCATACGATAAGGCATTTAAGATGCATACGATAAGGCATGCAAATACATAGAAATTTAGAACTCAGCCCTCCATAGCATTTAAGATGTATACTACTGGTATAAAGAATCTTATATGTTATGCAAAAAAAAGGTTTGTCTTGAGTCTTTTCCATTGTGATTTATTACCCAAATACATCCTGAGCTAGAAGAAGTCCATTGGCAGAAATTTCTGCAACCAGGTTTTCCCGATATTCTCTAGTAGCATGGGCGATGCATCTTTGAATAACACAACACCCATGTTGATGTGTTGCAATATCAACGCAGTACTTTGCAGCTGCAACAAATATGAACTGCCAAATTTGGAATGAATTAGACAAGACAAACTAGGAACTAATTTTGTTATTCTCGAAGGAATAATTCTGATCATATAATAAGCCATCAATAATTATGAACTGTCATCTTCTAAGACATTTTTATGAAAATATTCAATTCTTTTCTTATTATAAAATTATAACTATGTTCAAAAAGACTAAGGGATACAGTAAACTATTTTATTTAGGCAATAAATGATGCAATCTGCAGCACAGAACTAAAGCATACCTTACTGTCTCCATTGGTAAGATACTGTAAGCATCTCTGGATAACATGATTACCATTAATATTATGTATATCAGAATCAATTAGTACAGGTATAAAAATATGGTCTCGCAAGAAACCATCCATGATCTTATCATAAAAGCTAAGAGCATTGTTATTCTGTGAAGCATTGAGAAATCTATAATATGAGATACGGCATGTGTTAGAGAAGAATAAGGCATTGATCAGAAAGTTTTATTCTACAAGCAAGGACTACACATAATTTGCAAAAAATATATTATAAAAAGTGGCTACAAAGTTGAAAATGAGAAAAATTAATATGCTAACTATTAAAGTTCTCTTATAATAAAACAGTTGAAATCGTGTAATAAGATAGATAAGAATACATAGGAGAGTAATGTTTTGGAAAAGGGAAAGAATCCATTCAAAAACCGGGTAAAGAGTAAGAGGAATAAGGCACAAAAGTGTTAATTTTTAATTTTCAACTCTGGGTGAAAGCATTCATAAACCTGTAAGGATACAACTACATTTCTGGCAGCTAATTTTGCAAGGTAGCAGAGTTCCCGCATTCTTCATTGGAGTCATTTGACTGGTGATTAAGAACTTCCTCCTCAATCACTTCTGTTTCACTTGTGATAACTGAAACATACTGATGTAGCTGCAACGGACTCAACTCAATTTCTTGAACTTGAATCAGTAATCTTGCAATGATGCTCCAAAGTGCACTTCTTGCTTCTGCATCAGCAGAAGCAAAAGGGAATAGACTAAATAGACCATGTAACAACAAAAGGTCTGAAGATCTTTGTGTTACCAAAAATTATCCTAGGTGGAGCAACTGAAGTCTAAACATGGAAAACTGATGACAAATATTATTTCTTTTAGCAGTAAATCAACTCACCTTGAAATATTTCTAATGCTAGATCATCTGCATCAGTTAGAATATTTGCTAGCAAACAGCAGCAGTAACTCAAGAATCAGCAACTTGTAGGAGATACATCATTTATGGAAAACTGCATCATCTGAGTTTTAAAATGTTTTGCAGCTTTCATATATCCTATTTTCTTATTCATTCCATCAACAGAGATATTTGCACACAATTTATTTACATAATCATGATGCTCATTTGTGTTGTAACAAGAAAATTTTGACAACAGATGAAATTATAGGACTAGTATCAACATATGGTTGGCTTTTCCATTTTCAGTTTTTGTTATTTTCTTTAACTAATCTGTGGTAAGTTACATGCTATAACCTTGACTCACTAAGCAAAATTTTCAAAATCTACTGCATACCTCAACCTTTTCAGGAAGTTTGATTAGGTCAGTAATTTTAACAATAAAAAAAAAAAAAATTACCTGCACGTACAGTTCGGCGGACCAGCTGCTGGCGGTGGAAGTTGCAGAAGCAGCCGCGGCGGCGGCTGAGGAGAACTGTGGCGGTGGAGACGGTGGTGGCGGCGTCGTGGTTGGTTGATGAGAGAGGCGTTGGAGTCCTTATCTTGGTGGTGGCGGCGTTTGATCGAGGCTGAGGGAGTCGTGGTGAGAGAGGCGATGTCAGCGGCGTCGTGGGTGGCGGTGTCGACGGCGGAGTCGTGGTCTATGGTGAGGAGCGACGGTGGAGGTCTGTGATGAGGCGTTGAGGAGAGGTGAGATCTGAGAGCGAGTTGAGATCTGAGATCTGAGAGCGAGATCTGTTTTTTTTTTTTTTTTTGATCCACGAGTTTTTATTTATTTATTTATTTAGGATTTTCAGATCTAATTTTCGCTGCCTTTTCTTTTAGAAAGGGTAGTAGAGAGTTTTATTAATTAAAAATTAATATAATATCCGCTACCCTTTCTACAAGCAAAGGTAGCGGACAATATATCCGTTTTTTTTAAATAAAAAAACCGCTACCCTTTTTTCTAAAAGGGTAGTGGTTTCTTATCCATTTATTTACAATAATGCCACCGCCCTTTTTATTTTTAACAATACACTACCCTTGTTTAAAGAAGGGTAGTCTAAAGTCATAATTCTTTGCTCCATTTTGTACTAGTGTCTCGGGAGTTTATTTATGGACATTGCGGTCCCAGTATATGTAATGCGGCGTATTCCCACGTTACGAGGTTGGAAACTGCCCGCCAAGCTTGGAATCCTGGTTAGGGGGTGTGCACACTAATAGTTCGATACCTGATTCCACAGAGTTTGAACCACGAGATTGGTTCCGTAGACGGTAGGAGATATTGGGTCGAAATTATGCCGTTCCCGATGGGGTAAGTCACACTTCTGTGAAACCCTAAGCCGTCTACGAGTATAAGAGAAAGAAAGAGAATCAACAGAGACTCAAGAAAGAGAGTCAACAGAGACTCAAGTATGAGAGTCAAAATAGACTCGATAGAAAGAAAGAGAGTCAAGAGAGAATCGAGAAAGTAACAAAGAAACCTCCACAGAAAGTACTCTAATTTATAAATGAGCATACGAGTATGAGTATATTATTGCATCAGATTGCATATGAGCATGGGTATATTGTTGCACTAGATTGCATAAGAGTATGATTATATTGTTGCACTAGATTGCATAAATGCATGATTATATTATTGCACTAGATTGCATATGAGCATGAGTATATTTTTGCAGTAGATTGCATATGAGCGGGAGTATATTGTTGCACTAGATTGCATAAGAGTATGATTATATAGTTGCACGAGATTCCATACGAGTATGAGTATATTGTTGCACGAGGTTGCATAAGAGTTTGATTATATAATTGCATGAGATTGCATATGAGTATGAATATGTTGATGCACTAGATTGCATGAGAAGTATGATCATAATGTTATACATGATTGTATGCGAATGGAGCATCGTAAGAGAATTTTTTAATGAGAAGCTTAACTTAAGGTATTCCTTTGAACATGATTATTGTGATGTAGTAGAAGTTCTACGTAATAAGTTATGTGATAAGAGTGTGGAAGCATGTGAACACCTGTTATATGATCTTTTAGCATGATCCTATCTGTAAGCATGAATTGCTTGATAAGCTATTTGAGAAGTCTATATGTTGATGAATCTACGTAATCAGTCTTATACATATATAAGCATGCCAACTGATATTATAGGGTGCAAGCATCTAGAATGAATTTGATAAATCTAAAGATGATTTGAGTTTAGCTTATTTCTATAAAGATATCAAATGTTTTCAAAGTGTATGCTAGAATGCTTTACAGGGTTGAGTGTGGTTATACTTAGCATCGTGCTAACGGGTGTTTTTCCTTTTTGTCTATGTGTTGCTTGAAAAACACCACACGCAACCCTGTAAAACATTCCATCATATACTTTGAAAACATTTTATATCTTTATAGCAATAAGCTATTCTCAAATACTCTTAAGATGTATCACATTCTTTCTAGATGCTTGCACCCAATAATATCAGCTGGCATGCTTATGTAAGTACAAGACTGTTCGCATAGATTCAACAGCTTATAAACTTCTCAGATAACTTAACAAGAAAACTCATGCTTACGGATTGGATCATATTAAAAGACCATATAACAGGTGTTTACATGCTTTCACATTCTTATCACATAACTGGATAAGTAGAGCTTCTAGTACCACAACATAAACATGCTCAAAGGAATATCTTAAGTCAAACTTATTGTTATACAATCCCTTACGATGCTCTATTCACATGCAATCACGTATAACATTATGATCATACTTCTTATGCAATCTAATGCAATAATATATTCATACTCATATGCAATCTAGTGCAATAATATACTCATACTCATATGCAATCTAGTGCAATTATATACTCATACTCATACGCAATCTCGTGCAATAATATACTCATACTCATATGCAATCTAGTGCAATAATATACTCATACGTTCTTTTATAAATTAGAGTACTTTCTGTGGAGGTCTCTTTGTTACTTTCTCGAGTCTCTCTTGACTCTCTTCCTTTCTCTCGAGTCTTTATTGGCTCTCTTTCTTGAGTCTCTGTAGACACTCTTTCTTGAGTCTCTGTTGACTCTCTTTCTTTCTCTTATACTCGTAGACGGCTTAGGGTTTCGAAGAAGTGTGAATTACCCCATCGGGAACGGCATAATTCCGACCCAATATCTCCTACCGTCTACGGAACCAATCTCGTGGTTCAAACTCTGTGGAATCAGGTATCGAACTATTAGTGTGCACACCCCCTAACCAGGATTCCAAGCCTGGCGGGCAGTTTCCAACCTCGTAACGTGGTAATACGCCGCGTTACATATACTGGGACCGCAATGTCCATAAATAAACTCCCGAGAGGAACAAAGTCCAAACGGTATCCTCCAAAACCTCACCGATATAAATAATACATAAATATATCTCTCATGCATGCAACAATTCTATTACTTCTCAATGCATCAAAGAATGATATACCACATGCTTATGGTTTTTGAAAGTATTTTTGGGCTCACGTTGGCCCCTTATGCATTTTTGAAATATGACTCATGTGAAATGTCAAAATGCTCTGTGACCTGCTTCTAAATCATGTATAAACTAACATGAAGTATTCAAGAATATATCATCATGCTCGGTTTGCAACATACCAATTCCTATATAATTCACTCAACAAAATACGCTATGTTTCTCATTGATCAAATATCACAATTTAGTCATGCTTTCATAATAAATCATATTCTCAAATGATCAATGCTTCCTTACTCAATGAAATATCATCAGATCACAATAATAAAATAATTCTTCATACACAGTAAACTAGCAAATATGCCCTGTGTAGCAATTCTTCACAATTTCCTTCATAACATACTAATTTTTAATCCAAATTCAACGAAATCAAACCCAAAACGTGCGTCAACACGATCCCGAAGAGCCGAGCCATAAGGGCCCATAACACTCGGTCTGAAATGACACGTAGCTGAGCCACACGGGCCCGGCCTCTGCACAAAAATCCTTCACAGACTAAACTCAGGGACCTAGGGCGGGACTCCTCATGGTCCACCCCTGGAGCCCCGTTAAAGCACCGGGACTAGGCAACGACCCTCCTATAGGGCCGTGCCCTAGTCCCGTGCCACCACGGCTCCAGCCGGCGGCCCTTCTGATGGGCCGCGGCTAGAGCCGCCCCTCTGATCTGGTGCACACTGTGTTGTGCACCAGATGATGTTTCTCCTGCAAAATCTCATCCAAACAAGTCCAAAACAATCTCAACAACTCACAAACGCATACTAAATCACTTCTAAGCATGAACACATCAAAAACTCATAGTTTCTACTCATTTATACTCAAAACTAAAGCTTCACAGAGCAAAATTTAAAGAGGAATCCATGGGGTTATTCCTCTTGTAGTCTATTCTTCTTGCTTGGATCTCTTCTTCCTCTCTACCTAGCTTGAGCCTCCTTCGCCACCTATACTTCCCAAACACACCATATAACCTTAGCCTAGAATCTCAAAGACTAAAGGAAACTAGAAGAGAAAATAGGCTTAGAAATGAAGGATGAATAAGCTTATTATGGTGTTGTTTCTCTTCTTGTTCTTGGCAGAGAAAATGGTGAGGAAGAGGCAAAGAATGAGATCAGGGAATTAAGATGGAATAAGGTGGTTTATATAGGGTTCAAAACCCTAGGATGATTCACAATGATTGGTTGAGGGCAAAGGGGTAATTCCACAAGTTAAAAGATGATTCCAGAAGGGATTTTGGACAGGGTTGTAAAAATCGGTCTAGGCGCCTCTAGACCGTGGCGATTTCCCCCCTAGGCGCCCGCCTAGGTTACCGGCCGCCTAGGCGTCCGCCTAGCGCCTAACTCGGCCGATTTGGCCGCCTAGTGTCTAAGTTAGTCGAGTTAACTCGTCCATTTCGGTCGAGTTAACTCGATCGGCTTGGCCTATTTTTTTTTATTATATATATGTGTGTCTGTGTGCGCGCGCGTGCGCATACATATATATAATATGACATATAAACACTCGTAGACTAGTTTGATACTTTGAATCTTTGGATGATTGAAGTATTTGAGTATTTCATATTTGAGTATTTTTAATATTGTTTTAAAGTTTTTTATTTTTGTTTTTTGAAAACCATTGTTTTGATGTTATGACTTATGAATTATCATTAATTCATTTATTTGGATGTGTTATTTAATTAAATGTTGAAAACAACCTCATTAAAATTGTCAAACTGCAAGTCTACCACTGTTTTTTTTTTTTGCGCCCGCCTAGCGCCGCCTAGACCGCCTAGGCGCTAGGCGCTATCCGAACGCCCGACTAGCGCCTAGCGCCTACTGCAACCGTGATTTTGGATGTCTTGTGGTCCACCATGCAACATGAACCATAGGCTAGAAATGTTATCGTTTATTACTTTGGGGGTTGAAAGTGAATTCTCCCAAAAGCTATTTGGATGAATGTTCAAAAATCCTTTTTGAATCCTCCCGGTCTCACTCAGATAAAATTCTCGATTTAAATCTTGGTACGCGAAGTACCCAAAAACTTAGGGATTTTCGAATAGAATTTATTTCTTCGATGTCAAATTAATTTTAAAATGCTACGAAATTATTTTATTCAAACACCGATTGATCGTAAAAAAAAAATAAAATTAGTGGAGTGAAAAAACTACTTTGGAAATTTCTTAATACTGGATTTATAAAATGAAATTTTGGGTTGTTACGCCACCTTCTCTAGAGGTGTGTAGCGAGTTTCGGTGGCCTTTAGGGATCGGCTCACGTATTAAACCGGATGTTGGACCCGTTCTTCTTCTCGGACGAGCACTGAACTGACTGCCTTGGGTGATGCTGCCAGGTACAGGTACAAAGGTTCGCCGACCTGAGGAGTGGATAACACAGGAGGTGTATAAAGATACCTTTTCAACTCCTCAAAGGATTCTTGGCACCCGGCAGTCCACGCGAAGCCTTCTTTCTTCTTCATGGCCTCGAAAAAAGACACAGTCTTGTCCGTCGCTTTGCTAAGGAATCGGCTCAGGGCGGCCAGCCGTCCGGTCAACCTTTGTAGGTCCTTGATGGTGCTGGGAGGGGTTGCATGTCCAAGATAGCTTGGACTTTCTCGGGATTCGGCGGCCAGCTGTCTGGTCAACCTTTGTAGGTCCTTGATGGTGCTGGGGGGTGCATGTCCATGATAGCTTGGACTTTCTCGCGATTCGGCTCAATACCCCTCTTTGTCACCATGTATCCCAAAAATTTTCCTCCTTGCACGGCAAAGGCGCACTTTTTGGGATTAAGCCGCAGGTTGTACTTAAGCATCACTTGAAAGCACTCGGCCATGTCTTAGGTATGACCTGACTCTTCCGGACTTTTGACCAACATGTCATTAATGTACGCCGCCAAAGACTTCCCCAACAAACCCTGGAACAGCCGAGAGACCATTCGGTTGTAGGTAGCCCCGGCGTTCTTGAGCCCGAAGGGCATCACCTGGTAGCAGTATACACCGTCGGGGGTGATGAAGGCTGTCTTCTCCTCGTAGGCTTTGTGCATGTATATCTGATGATAGCCTCGGAAGGCATCCATAAAACTCAACAGGAGCGACCCTGCAGTCTCGTCGACCAACTGGTCGATCCTTGTTAAAGGAAAGGGATCCTTCGGGCAGGTCTTGTTGAGGTAGGTATAATCCACGCACATCCTCCAGGCCGGTGGCTTTGGCACTAGCACCACGTTGGCCAACCAATCTTAATATTTTACCTCTCGGACGTGACCGGCAGCCAAGAGCGTGCTGACTTCCCTTTTCACGAATTCTCTTCATTCATTAGCTAGGTATCGCTTTTTCTAGATCACGAGCCGATGGTGTGCAAAGGCGGTTTTTATACCTTGGACCTTGGTCAACACAGTTTAGTGGACCATGTCCCGAAAATGGCATCGTGTCTTTATTTAAAGAAACGACCGCCGCTAAATTTTAACAAATCTCATATTTTTTGTGTGTTTATAATAAGATGAAATTACAGTGCATTTCAAATTAAACTGAATAATTTGTCTCGCATATATTGTAAATGAAACTGTAATTGAATTGAAATGATAATTTTGTTGTGTTGAAACGAAACTGCAGTATGTCTAAAATGAAACTGAATAGCATGTCTCACATATTGAGTGTATATTGTCAAATAGAATTGTAGTTGAATTGAAAGGTTACTTTAGCTTTGCTGAAATGAAACTACAGTCTGTATAAAAAGAAACTGAATAACATGTCCCACATATTGAGTGTTATATTTTCAAATGAAACTGTAGTTATATCAAAATGATACTTTACTTGTTTTTTAATGAAACTATATTGTATATAAAATGAAACAGAATAACAATTTCACATATTTGAGTGTATATTGTAAAATAAAATCGTAGTTGAATTAGAACTATAATTTAGTGGTGTTGTAATAAGACTACAGTGAGTATAATATGATATTCAATAACAAGTCACATTGTAATAAGACTATTGTACATATAATGTCGAATGAAACTGTAGTTGAAACAAAATGAAACTTTAGTTGTGATGAAATGAAACTACAATATAAATAAAATGAAACTGAATATGTCATACAAACCGAAGTAATTACACAGAAATGGTGCCGGTTGCTTTTCATTAAAAGAAATGACACTGTTTTGGAAAATGGTCCACACAGATGTGTGGATCATGGTCCACTGTAAAATTTTGTCGATATTCAAAAGATGACACGGTGGAAAAATGAATCTGTTGTAGTCTAATTGGTTAGGATACTCGACTCTCACTCGAGAAACCCGGGTTCAATTCCTGGCAACTAGAACACTATTTTTTGTCTTTTATTTTGCACTACTAGTTCACGGCGTAGAGGAAAACCACTTGAGGAATATGGGGTGTGAGAAGCACAAACTCTCGACCTCAAGATCATTTAGAAGCTATGAGACCTACGCGCTAGCCAACTACACCACCACCCCATATTGATACTTAATAATGACCATTATGTCCCCGTACGTTCCATTTTTTAATTACCAATGCATTTATGTTAGGGAATTAAGGGCCACCAGATAATGCAAGATCAATGGTGTGCACAGACGATTGTTATACAGTGAAACTTGGTCCACACAGTTGAGTGGACCGTGTTCCGAAAAGGGCGTCGTGTCTTTAAGTAAAGAAATGACCGCCATTAAATTTTAACAAATCTCATATTTATTGTGTGTTTATAATAAAATGTAACTACAGTGTATTTCAAATCAAACTGAATAATTTGTCTTGCATATATTGTAAATGAAACTGTAATTGAATTGAAATGATACTTTCGTTGTGTTGAAATGAAACTGCAGTATGTCTAAAATGAAAATGAATAGCATGTCTCACATATTGAGTGTATATTGTCAAATAGAATTGTATTTGAATTGAAATGTTACTTTAGTTTTGCTAAAATGAAACTACAGTATGTATAAAAAGAAACTGAATAACATGTCTCACCTATTGAGTGTTATATTGTCAAATAAAACTGTACTTATATCAAAATGATACTTTAGTTGTATTTTAATGAAACAAAAGTGTATATAAAATGAAACAGAATAACAATTTCACATATTTGAGTGTATATTGTAAACTAAAATCGTAGTTGAATTAGAATTATAATTTAGTTGTTTTGTAATAAAACTACAATGTCTCGAGGCTCGAACTCACAATCTTCCAAATGTAAGCCCAACCCAAGTACCATTAAACCACACAATCTTGGTAAATAAAACTACAATATAAATAAAATGAAACGGAATATGTTATACAAACCAAACAAATAAAACAGAACGGGTGCCATTTCTTTTCATTAAAAGAAATGACACTGTTTTGGAAAATGGTCCACACAGCTGTGTGGATCACAGTCCACTATAAAATTTTGTTGATATTCAAAAGATGACATAGTGGAAAAATGAATCTTACTCGGCTCTCACCCTAAAGACCCGGGTTCAATTCCCGACAACGGAAACACTATTTTTTCTTCTTTTATTTTTCACTACTAGTTCACTGTATGGGGGAAAACCACTTGTTGAATATGGGGTGTGAGAGGCACGACCTCTCGACCTCAAGATCACTTAGAAGCTATGAGACTTACGCGCTAGCCAACTACACCACCACCCCATATTGATACTTAATAATGACCATTACGTCCCTGTACGTTCCATTTTTTAATTACCCATGCATTTATGTTAGGGAATTAAGGGCCACCAGATAGCCAACTACACCACCACCCCATATTGATACTTAATAAAGACGATTATTATATAGTGGAACTTGGTCCACACAGTTGAGTGGACCATGTTCCGAAAATGGTGTCGTGTCTTTAAGTAAATAAATGACCGCCGTTAAATTTTAACAAATCTCATATTTTTTGTGTGTTTATAATAAAATGAAACTTTAATATTATTGGCTCTATTATAATGCAGTATCTGTTCATATACTTTCTCAACCTACTGAAACACAAAGAACTAGTAACGCCTCCACTGAGGCTTGAACTCACAACCTTCCAATGGAAGTCCAACCCGGGTACCATTAAACAACATAGTCTTGGTATGAAACTACAGTGTATTTCAAATCAAACTGAATAATTTTGTCTCGCATATATTGTAAATGAAACTGTAATTGAATTGAAATTATACTTTTGTTGTGTTGAAATGAAACTGCAGTATGTCTAAAATGAAACTGAATAGCATGTCTCACATATTGAGTGTTATATTGTCAAATAAAACTGCACTTATATAAAAATGATACTTTAGTTGTTTTTTAATGAAACTAAAGTGTATATAAAATGAAACAGAATAACAATTTCACATATTTGAGTGTATATTGTAAAATAAAATCGTAGTTTAATTAGAATTATAATTTAGTTGTTTTGTAATAACACTACAGGGAGTATAATATGATATTCAATAACAAGTAACATTGTAATAAGACTATTGTATATATAATGTCGAATGAAACTGTAGTTGAAACAAAATGAAACTTTAGTTGTGCTGAAATGAACCTACAATATAAATAATATGAAACTGAATATGTTATACAAACCGAACTAATTACACAGAACGGGTGCCGTTTCTTTTCATCAAAAGAAACGACATTGTTTTGGAAAATAGTCCACACAACTGTGTGGATCATTGTCCACTGTAAAATTTTGCCGATATTCAAAAGATGACATTGTGGAAAAATGAATTATTTATAGTCTAGTTGGTTAGGATACTTGACTTTCACTCGAGAGACCTGGGGTTCAATTCCTAGCAACAAAAATGCTATTTTTTGTTATTTTATTTTGCACTACTAGTTAACGGCGAGGGGAAAAAACCACTTGTGGAATATGGGGTGTGAGAGGCTCAAACTCTCAACCTCAAAGCAATGGAACCTATGCGCTAGCCAACTACACCACCACCCCATATTGGTCCTTAATAATGACCATTACGTCCCCGTACGTTCCTTTTTTAAATTACCAATGCATTTATGTTAGGGAATTATAGGCCACTAGATAATGCAAGATCGATGGTGTGCAAAGGCGGTTGTAATACCGTGGACCTCGGTCCACACAGTTTAGTGGAGCATGTTCCGAAAATGGCGTCGTGCCTTTAAGTAAAGAAACGACCGCCGTAAAATTTTAACAAATCTCATATTTTTTGGGTGTTTATAATAAAATGAAACTACAGTGTATTTCAAATTAAACTGAATAATTTGTCTCACATATATTGAAAATGAAACTGTAATTGAATTGAAATGATACTTTTGTTGTGTTGAAACGAAACTGCATGTCTCACATATTGAGTGTATATTGTCAAATAGAATTATAGTTGAATTGAAATGTTACTTTAGTTTTGCTAAATGAAACTACAGTATGTATAAAAAGAAACTGAATAACATGTCTCACATATTAAGTGTTATGTTGTCAAATGAAACTGTAATTACATCAAAATGATACTTTAGTTGTGTTTTAATGAAAGTATAATGTATATAAAATGAAACAGAATAACAATTTCACATATTTGAGTGTATATTATAAAATAAAATCGTAGTTGAATTAGAATTATAATTTAGTGGTGTTGTAATAACACTACAGTGAGTATAATATGATATTCAATAACAAGTCACATTGTAATAAGACTATTGTACATATAATGTCGAATGAAACTGTAGTTGAAACAAAATAAAACTTTAGTTGTGCTTTAATGAAACTAAAATATAAATAAAATGAAATTGAATATGTTATACAAACCGAACTAATTACACAGAACGGGTGCCATTTCTTTTCATTAAAAGAAACGACACCGTTTTGGAAAATGGAAATAGTCTAGTTGGTTAGGATACTCGGCTCTCACCCGAGAATCTTGGGGTTTAATTCCCGGCAACGGAAACACTGTTTTTTGTGTTTTTTTTCGCACTACTAGTTCACGGTGAAGGGAAAAACCACTTGTTGAATATGTGTTGAGAAAGGCTCGAACTCACAACCTCAGGATCACTCAGAAGCTATGAGACCTACGCGCTAGCCAACTACACCACCACCTACGTCCCCGTATGTTCCATTTTTTAATTACCAATGCATTTGTGTTAGGGAATTATAGGCCACTAGATAATGTAAGATCGATGGTGTGCAATGGCGATTGTTATATCGTGGACTTTGGTCCACACACTTGAGTTTACCACGTTCCGAAAATGGCGTCGTGTCTTTAAGTAAAGAAACGACCGCCGTTAAATTTAAACAAATCTCATATTTTTTTGTGTGTTTATAATAAAATGAAACTACAGTGTCTTTCAAATTAAATTGAATAATTTGCCTCACATATAATGTAAATGAAACTGCAGTTTGTATAAAATGATACTGAATAGCATGTCTCACATATTGAGTGTTATATTGTCAAATGAAACTGTAGTTATATCAAAATGATACTTTAGTTGTGTTTTAATGAAACTACAGTGTATATAAAATGAAACTGAATAACAATTTCACATATTTGAGTGTATATTGCAAAATGAAATCGTAGTTGAATTAGAATTATAATTTAGGGGTGTTGTAATAAGAGTAAGTGAGTATAAAATGAAATTAAATAACAGTTCTTATTGTAATAAGACTATTGTACATAAAACGTCGAAAGAAACTGTAGTTGAAACAAAATGAAACTTTAGTTGTGCTGAAATGAAACTACAATATAAATAAAATGAAAACTAATATGTTATACAAACAGAACTAATTACACAGAACGGGTGGCGTTTCCTTTCATTAAAAAAATAAATAAATAAATAAAAAAGGACACCGTTTTGGACATTGGTTCGCATAGCTGTGTGGACCATGATCCACTATAAAATTTTGTCGATATTCAAAAGATGACATAGTGGAACAATGAATTAGTTGTAGTCTAGTTGGTTAGGATATTTGGCTCTCATCGCAAAGATTTGGGTTCAATTCCCGGAGGCTTGAACTCTCAACTTCAGGATCACTCAGAAGCTATGAGACCTACGTGCTAGCCAACTATGCCACCACCCTATGTTAATACTTATTAATGACCATTATATCCCCGTACAATCCTTTTTCAAATTACCTGTGCATTTAAGTTAGGGAATTATAGGCCACTTGATAATGCAAGATCGATGGTGTGCAAAGGCAATTGTTATACCGTGGACCTTGGTCCACACAGTTGAGTAAACCTTGTTCCGAAAGTGGCGTCGTGTCTTTAAGTAAAGAAACGACCGCCGTTAAATTTTAACAAATCTCATATATTTTGTGTGATTATAATAAAATGAAACTACAGTGTATTTCAAATTAAATTGAATAATTTGTCTCGCATATATTGTAAATGTGTAATTGCATTGAAATGATACTTTACTTGTATTCAAACGAAACTGCAGTATGTGTAAAATGAAATTGAATAACATGTCTCACATATTGAGTGTTATATTGTCAAATGAAATTGTAGTTATATCAAAATGATACTTTAGATGTGTTTTAATGAAACTACAGTGTATATAAAATGAAACTGAATAACAATTTCACATATTTGAGTGTATATTGTAAAATGAAATCGTAGTTGTATTAGAATTATAATTTAGTGGTGTTGTAATAAGACCAAGTGAGTGTAAAATGAAATTTAATAACAGTTATCATTGTAATAAGACTATTGTACATATAATGTCGAAAGAAACTTTAGTTGAAACAAAATGAAACTTTAGTTGTGGTGAAATGAAACTACAATATAAATAAAATGAAAACGAATATGTTATACAAACCGAACCGATTACACAGAACGGGTGGCCTTTCTTTTCATTAAAAAAAAAATGACGCGTTTTGGGCAATCGTCCACACAGCTGTGTGGACCATGGTCTAGGGGTGTAAATGAGCCAAGCGGCTCGCGAGTCGCTCGTGAGCGGTTCGGTCAACGCTCGGCTCGAACTCGGTTAAAATCGAGCTCGGCTCGAGCTCGAGTAGCTCGTGGATTAAACGATCACGAGCCGAGCTTAGGTATTGTAGGCTCGCGGCTCGACGAGCCGCTTGCGAGCCTTATAATATATTATATAATATATAATATATAATATAATTATATTATATTTAGTATATAAAAATAATAATTAGGGGAGGGAAATTAAAATACTTTAATAATTATGTATGGATAAAAATCATAAAATAAAGTAGTTTAAATTTTAAATCAAACAGATCAAATTATTTGAGATCAAAATTGAGCTCAAATTCGAGCCTAAACTCGAGCTCGAATTCGAGTCTGAACTCGAGCTCGAACAATCGAGCTGTTCGAGCTCGAGCTCGAGCAGCTCAACAATTGCCGAGCTCGAGCTCGAGCATCAATTCACGAGCTCGAGCTCGAGCAGTGCTATCATTAACGAGCACGAGCATGAGCCTACCCAGGCTCGGGCTCGGCTCGGCTCGTTTACACCCCTACCATGGTCCACTGTAAAATTTTGTCGATATTTAAAAGATGACATAATGGAATAATGAATCTGGTGTAGTCGAGTTGGTTAGGATACTTGGCTCTTACTCGAGAGACTCGGGTTCAATTCTTAACAATGAAAACACTATTTTTTGTTCTTTTATTTTGCAATACTAGTTCACGACGAGGGAAAAAACCACATTGTGGAATATGGGGCGAGAGAGGCTCAAACTTTCGACCTTAAAGATCACTCAAAAGCCATGAGACCTACACGCTAGCCAACTGCACCACCACCCCGTGTTAATACTTAGTCATGACCATGGTTGCAGTAGTCACTCGGCGCTAGTCGGGCGCCCGGACAGCGCCTAGCGCCTAATCGGTCTAGGCGGCGCCTAGGGGAATCTAGGCTATGCTAGGCGGGCGCCAAAAAAACCAGTGGCATACTTGCAGTTTGACAATTTTAATGAGGTTGTTTCCAACATTCAATCAAATATCACATCCAAACAAATGAAATAATGATAATTCATAAGTCATAACATCAAAGCAATATTAAAAATTAAAAATAATCAAATATGAAATGCTCAAATACTTCAATCATCCAAAGATTCAAAGTATCAAACTAGTCTACGGGTGTATATATGTCATATTATATATATGTATGTACACACACGCACACACACACACACACACAACACACACACACACACACACACACACACACACACACACACATATATATATATATATATATATATATATATATATATATATATATATGTGTGTGTGTGTGTGTGTGTGTGTGTGTGTGTGTGTAATGAAAAAAAATTAGCAAGGCCGAGCTGATCTGGTTAACTCGACTAAAATGGACGAGTTATCTCGGCTAAGTTAGACGCTAGGCGGCCAAGTTAGCCGAATTAGGCGCTAGGCGGGCGCCAAAAAAACCAGTGGCATACTTGCATTTTGACAATTTTAATGAGGCTGTTTCCAACATTCAATCAAATATCACATCCAAACAAATGAAATAATGATAATTCATAAGTCATAACATCAAAGCAATATTAAAAATTAAAAATAATCAAATATGAAATACTCAAATACTTCAATCATCCAAAGATTCAAAGTATCAAACTAGTCTACGGGTGTATATATGTCATATTATATATATGTATGTACACACACGCACACACACACACACACACACACACACACACACACACACACACACACACACACACACACACACACACATATATATATATATATATATATATATATATATATATATATATATATATATATATATATATATATATATATATATATATATATATATATATAGGGTAGGGTTCCAGTGAGAACATGTGCTTAGGTGAGAACGTGAGAACACATCATGTGCATCCATCTAATATTATTTAATGGTCATGATTGAGTAATAAATATAGATTAAATGTATTTAAATAATAATAAGGGGTAAAGTAGTAATGTAGCCAATAATTTTTATATGGTGTAAATTGCATTAAATATTATTTCCATATTTGTAGGAGTAGTAGGAGACATTACAAATGGTAATAGTGTATGCTGTAATTAAAATACCGGTTGAGCTCTAACAAAGTAGTGACAATGGCGTCTTCTTCTCCAATTCTGAACGAAGGTACGTTTTTTTTTTTTTTCTCTTTTTCTGTTGTTTAAAAAGGCGGTGCAGATGGTGTGCATAAGTGAATGGGGGATGGTGTGTGCATGCGAGGCTTATGTAAAGGGACGGACTTGAAGGAGGGTGCAAATTGTCCATTGTTTGTGAGGGGATGGGGGTCATGGTCTGTGATGCGAAGCCAGCCCGTAGTTGCTGGTGTGTGCGTAAGACAAAAATCCAGGTTGTGTGTTTTGTGTGGGTTCACTAAGTGTGGTGGGTTAGGAGGGATGGTTGATGGTGTGTGCAAAGCGATATAAGAGTGTGTGCAAACATATTGTCTTATTAATTTGAGAAATGGCAAGACGAGGTGGTAAATTCAGGGTTTTTGGTTGGTGATATTAACGGGGAGGCATACGTATGGGGGTGTAATCGTGTGTGGCTTAAAAGAAGATGAGTTGTGATGAACGGTGCGTATGCGTTTTTGGTTTTGTTGTTTTTGTTTTTGTTTTTTTTTTTTTTTTTTTTGTTTTTTTTTTGGTGTGTTAGTGGTATAAATTTGCAATGAGCCGGTGTATACATGTAAGGAGAGTGTTCTTTTTGTTCGTAGTTGTGTGCACTAGCATGTAATTGTGATTGCAATATAGTGTGTGGAACTGTGGATATATAATTTCTATTTGCACACATGTGCAAGTGTGAGTAGTAATATACAGTAGCTCATGGACACTAAAGATCAAACCAAAATTAAAAAATAAAGTTGTTGAACCATACATATTATTTTCGATCAAGGCAATAAAGGGGATGGTATTATAATGTGAAAGAATGTGCATAGTGAATGTGTACGTGTTACATAGCGGGTGCAAACATGAAATATTCTATGCGGGAATGATACATAGTGTGTGGAAAAATGTGAAAAGACTGACTCGTGTGCAACTCGTAAGGGTGTAAACGAACGGAGTGTGTGCGAACATGTTAACAAAGGCAAATGCATAGTATTGGGCAGCGTGTGCAACCATAATGCAAAGAATAAGTGATACCGTATGTTGTGTTTGAATTTGGGAATGAGGTCTAAGCGTGCGTGTAGGTATGTTGTGTCCAAAAGTGCAAATTAGGTGTCATCCGTGTGCCAAAAATGTGGTGTGCAAACAAACGGATCTTGTGCGTACGAAGGAATATTGGCTTCTGCATACGTAGGGGTAGCATGTGCAGCCATAATAGATAATAAACGAATGTGTTTAAAACTTAATTTAGTCACGACTCCATTTCCAGCGTAAGACACATGTTAAACGGATCAAAGTTAGTCACAAGCCACCGGCCCATCCGCAACGGAGTATCATGAATCTTCAAATGGAAGAGTTGGTCTAGACCCATTTCCCCCACAACCCTTTTCTGACACGCGTTAAACTTCTTCATTGGAGCCACCAATTTGATAGCTGAGGCACGAGTGTTAATCTTAGGGAACAAGAATCCTTCACCAACACCCACACCATGCCCCGGTCCTTGCATCTACGGGGAAGAATGCACACGTCCTAGCGGTGGTGGAGAAACGAAATCATCATCATCTGAAGAGTGGTTCTCATCACAACCAACTTGCGTTGAATTGAAACCTGCATGCACAAACATAATTGATGAAATGCACATAGTTAGTACAAAAAATACTTAACGCACAAACCGCATATCTTGATTGCATACGCTTAATAACAGTAGTTGAAATGTAACGACTTAACTACATGCAATACAATGCACAAACCATATCAACATTTACAACCAAAACGAACATACAAACATACAACATAAATACACATTCTACGGTAGGGACATATTGGTCGCACATACCGAAAAAATAATTTGCACAGACCGCAAAAGTAATTTGCACAGACCTAACTACAAGAACTGAAATTCAAATTGTTAACTACATGCAAAATAATGTATCAACCATAGACAAAATTTGAACCCAACAGAATAGACAAAAACATACTAAATCAAAACACAGATTTACAATTACATTCTGCACGCACAAACCTCACAACTAATCTGCACACACCTAACAAAAGTATCTTGAATTCAAAGAACTTAACTACATGCAAAAGAATGCAACACCTAAACAAACAGTCCAAAAACTTTTACATAATATTCACTTAATTTTATAATATTACAATTTTTTTTAAAAAAATTGATTATTGAAATACAAAAGCTTTTAAAGAATATTCACTTCATCTAATAATATTACTAGATTGTTTTTTTCCTTTCTATTAAACACACAATCATGGGGATGGCTACTGTAAAAATATTTAACATACACAAATTTTATCATTAAGCCAAGAAACAAATACAGTAAATTTAAAAACCAAACAATAAAATTCATATAAGAAAAAACATACGAGCATAAGCTACAATACACTACTCAAATATAAGAAAAATAAAAAGTTAAAAACACACACAAAAAAAAAAAAAAAAAAAAACCACCATCAATAGAGGCCGCCACCCATTACCACCCCAACCCGAGCTGCACCACCACTCATTACTAACCCCACCCCGAGCTGCACTGCCAACCACTGCCAAACATCACCGCCCATGATCCAAAAAAGGCCTCAATTCGCACCAACATCACCGCCAACCACCACCCAAAAAAAAAAAAAAAAAAAAAAAAAAAAAACCCAAAGTGTCAAATCCTAACCCAACACAACTACAAACCCGAAACTAAAAATAATTTTAAAAAAAAAAACTTTCATCAGCTCAATCAAAAAATCAAACGTGGAAAACCCTAACCCACCACAAATACAAACACGAATCCGGCATCCCAGCTTGGTGGCTAACCACCACGAACCATCATCCCGACCCCGACCACCAAGCCCAGAAACCAGAACTCAAGCAAAACCCCAAAGACGCAAACCCTACCCCACCAAAAATACAATCACGAAACCAAAAAAAAATAATAAAATACAATAAAGAGGAAAAAAATTGAGCGAGTACTCACCTATCTGGCCGGCATCTACGAACAGGAGAGAGAGAGGAAGAGGAAAAACAATGGAGTTCTCTAGGTTGAAGATGACGATGGCATGTGAGAAAGGGGAAACAAAATCATAATACAAGAAAGAGAATAGAGCATATCACACGGTTTTCAAAAATTAAACAAAAGAAATCCAAATCAAATTACCCCAATACCCCTATCCCATTTTAAAACCAGAGAAAATTAATAAAACAATCACAACCATTAAAACCAACTATTGAATGGACAAGATTTGTTCTCACATTCTCACCTAAAGGAGTGTTCTCATATGATCCTAACTCTATATATATATATATATATATATATATATATATATATATATATATATATATATATATATATATATATATATATATATATATATATATATATGTAATGAAAAAAAATTAGCAAGGCCGAGCTGATCTGGTTAACTCGACTAAAATGGACGAGTTATCTCGGCTAAGTTAGACGCTAGGCGGCTGCCTAGGCGGCCAAGTTAGCCGAATTAGGCGCTAGGCGGCCGATCACCTAGGCGGGCGCCTAGGAGGAAATCGCCACAGTTTAGGGACCCCTAGCGCCTAGTTGGGCGCCTAGACTAATTTTTTCAACAGTGGTTATGACCATTACGTCCCCGTATGTTCCTTTTTTAAATGAAGTGGTTTAGAATTCGATGTTTGAAACCTATCGGCCTCCCGGAGAAGGCTCAAATGTGAGATTCATTAAAGTTGGCCATGTTGAGCCATACCACTCATCCATTGGGAATGATAATTTGAGTCTTGATTCCTATTATCCACTCACTACAACGGATATTACGGAATCGACGCATGGGTGATATGGACACTATTGTTGGAGCACAGAATGTTGACATTGTAGAGCATGTACCTTTGGCACAGCAAGTTGTACAGCCAGTGCATGACCCGTTTGGATTACAAGCCATGGGAGAGCAAGTTATTGGTGTGATGCTTGTGAATTGAACAACATGACGGAAGATATCAATGCAAGCACCAAAGATGCACTGGACGACTATCACTCAGGGTTGTATGAAAGGGTTGTGACGTTGATGCAAGGCAACAGAATCATGAAAGTTGAGATTGAGCGTGTAACGAGGAAGGTTCAGGAAAGACTTGATTCCAAAACGCATGACATCCTGAAGGTGTTATGTGAGGACAAAGCCCATACCACGAAACAAGATGCACGGCTACATGCGTTGGTTGCCGGCCGGTGGTCAAGGCTGCCCGCCCGAAAATATAGGAACAAATATATGTTGCCACGCTTCAGTATATAAGTGATGATGTGGGTTGGTGGGTTGAGGTGCGCCTGCTATGCTATTGGTCTTGGGCTTGATTCCTGCTGGTAGCTCAGAGCTACTGCCTATCTTCACTGGGTGCGCCGATTGGGCATTGTCGGCACGACCGGAGGTGCACCGCCCCTGCCGGTTAGTGGTCGGTTGCCGTAACTTCTTCTCTCTCTTTTGTGCCTTTTTGGGCCACCATGCTTGTCTTCCTAGCCCAACAAGACTTGGGCCAACCTCCTTCCTTCACCCCCACTTGGACCAATAATTTGCCAATAAAATGGATTCGTGGGTCCATATCCCCATCTATTAAGGAATAAAGTCCAATTAGGCCTTTTTGGGCAACCATGCATGCTTGTCTTCCTAGCCCAACAAGACTTGGGTCAACCTCCTTCCTTTAACCCCACTTGGGCCAATACTTTGCCAATAAAATGGACTCCTGGGTCCCATATCCCCATCAATATATATAAGGAATAAGGTCCAATTAGACCACTAAATAACCAAAAAAAAAGTGCAATTGGACAACTGAACACCCCAAATGTATGCAATTTCACATGATAGAATGTTACCATGAACTTCATCAGGTTGCTTGCTTACATCGATGGTGAGTTGGCATTTTAAATAATTTTTAAAAATAAAAATAAAAAAGAATTAAAAAAATTTCGAGTGGCCACCGGCCACCCCTTCTCCCCTCCCCCTTCATCTCCCACTGGAGACGAAGGAGGAGTGGGACCGGGAATGGGGTAGCAAGCGGCATGACATTATTTTTTTTATATTTATTAGTAAAAATGTCAATTCACCATCCACGTAAGCTGACAACGTGATTAAATGGATGGTAACCTGCTATAAAGTAAAATTGCATACATTTGGAGTATTCAGTGGCCTAATTGCACGTGGTTTTCGCTCAATGGTCTAATTGCATTTTCAGGTTTCGTTCAGTGGCCAATTTGAGCCTTATTCCATTATATAATTATATAATGTTTGTAAATGATTTAAACAAAATATATAGTTATACAAAAAAGTTCATGTATATATATATATATGGAAGGGATCAGGTGCGGGTGGTGCTTCCCATGCAGTTGTGCGGGTGAACTCACATTAAGCATTACACCAGCGCACTTTAAGTACACAAATAAAATACATTCAGAACACAAATTCACGTACCTTAAGCACAACCCTCACGCACCTTAAACACAACCCTCACGCACCTTAAGCACAAAACTCACGCACGTTAAGCACAAAAACACACACACCTTAAGTTTTAACAACAACTCACATTAAGTACACACTCACGCACATTAAGTACAAAACTCACACACCTTAAGCACAAGACTCACGCACTTTAAGCACAAAACCCACACACATTAAGCACAAAACTCATGCACTTTAAAGTTTCAACAACAACTCACATTAAGTACACACTCACGCACATTAAGTACAAAACTCACACACCTTAGACACAAGACTCACGCACCTTAAATACAAAACTCACGCACCTTAAATACAAAACTCACGCACATTAAGCATTACACACTCACGCACATTAAGAACAAATCTCACGCACCTTAAGCACAAGACTCGCGCACGTTAAGTACAAAACTCACGCACATTAATCACCCGCACAACCACACTGGAGACACTTACCCACACTGGAACTTATATATATACTAGTGTTTTACGCGCATTGCGCGATTGGGATAAAGCCCAATGTTTTTTTTTTTAAATAAGTACTTTAAAGTATATCAAGGCAAGATTATATTGGAATTGTTCGTGCATAGATAATTGAATGTTAAATTTACATATTTAAATAGGCAATTCTAAGTTTACAAATGCAAGATAATATAGTCAAGATTGATTATAATTGTCAATAAAATAATTGTATAGGTATGGTTGAAACCAAATACGAGACATAAGGGAAAGTAAATTAAAATTAGGGCATAAAATATTAAATATATACTAATATTGAAAATTTAATTGATTATTGCCAAACAAGGACATTGCAAGGTAGTTTCCTACTTCAATTTGTTCTGTGATTTGAATGCTCTTTTTGTCAATAAGTCCCTCAAGTAGTTAATATGATTGGCTTAATTATATTTTTTTATTTTTTAAAACTATTATTATTATTATTATTATTATTATTATTATTATTATTATTATTATTATTATTATTATTATTATTATTATTATTATTATTATTATATGTATACCCTTAGGTCATTTTACATGTTAATCTAAACAACAACTAATTTTTCTAAATATCTTTTTACCAACCGTTGATATAATTCGCTGGTCAAATTCGCTAATATAATCCGCTAACGCTAACTGCTGATTGACAAACAAGGACATTGCGAGGTAATTCTCACTTCAATTTGTTGTGTGATTTGAATACTCTCTTTGTCAACAAATCCCTCAGATAGTTAATATGATTGGCTTTATTAATTATATTTTTTAAAAATTTTCATGGTATTAATAAAATACTTGGTAAACAACTATATAGCATTATTTTGTATTATAACTTTGATATTTAATTAAAAAATAATGCACAAAAAAATAATAGACAATGTAGTGAATATAATCAATTGATGAATTTGAAATTTGAATGTAAAGAATTTTTACTTGGAGAAATATAAAGACAATAGAACTAATAAAATTATGTCTCTTAATTAATTTATTGATAATGAATAATTTTTTTTTTTAGTAAAGATATTGTAGGGACAATGTAGCGAACATAATCAATTGATGAATTTGAATGTAAAGAATTTTTATATTGGAGAAAAATAAAGACATATAACTAATGAATTTATTTCTCTTATTTAATTTATTGATAATGACTAATTTTTTTTAATAACGACATTGTAGACACATAATTCTTAATTAAAGAAATGCATATGTATTATTTTTTGTTGTAGCTACTAAATTATTATTTAATTTAATAAGACTAAAATAGAGTACTAATTATGCCAACTTTGATTAGGATGAGGTTCGAACCTAAGACCTTTCTTATTGAAATGAATGAGTAAGTTAACGGTGAACTAACAGAAAGTAACGGAAAAGGTAATATTTAACGGAAAAGTTAACGGATAATCATATTCATTAAGGATAAATTAGTAAATCTTAAGGAAAAATTAAAATCTGATCAATCTGAGCCATTCATTTGATTAAAAAAAATTGACCGCCATTCTTTCTACCCATTATAGGCCTAACTCTCTTGGGCTCTTATTAGTATATATACATATATATATATATATATATATATATATATATATATATATATATATATATATATATATATATATATATATATATATATATATATATATAGAGAGAGAGAGAGAGAATTAAGTTCTAATGCGGGTGAATGTTTCCCGTGCGGTTGTGCGGTTTTAAGGTGCGTGAATTTTGTACTTAAGGTGTGTCAGTCTTGTGCTTAAGGTGCATGAGTTGTGTGCTTAAGATGTGTGGGTGTGTACTTAATGTGAGTAATTGTTGAAACTTAAAGTGCATGAGTTTTGTGCTTAAGGTGCGTGAGTCTTGTGCTTAAGGTGCGTGAGTCTTGTGCTTAATGTGAGTACTTGTTGAAACTTTAAGGTGCTTTTGTTTTATGCTTAAGGTGCGTGAGTTTTGTGCTTAAGGTGCGTGAGATTTGTGTTTAAGCTAGGTGCGTGAATTTTGTGGTTAAGGTGCGTGTGTTTGTGTTCTTAGGGTGTTTTGTTTGTGTGCTTAATGTGCGTGTATTGTGTACTTAAAGTGTATCAGTTTAATGCTTAATGTACGTCCACCGGCACAACAGCGCGGGAAGCCCTCCCCGCACCTGATCCCTTCCCTATGTAATATGTGTTGTATAATTATATAATGTTTGTAAATGATTTAAAACAAAATATATAGTTATACAAAAAAGTTCAACTAATATCTTTAGCATAATTGGTCTTGTCAGGTTAAGATTAAATGAGATATTAAGAGTTCACTTATTACTACTAATAATACTTTTAAATTCTAGAGTTAATACCCGATTTGGTCTCTCAACTATTAAGATTTAACTAATTTGGTTCTCTATTATTAAAGTTGCTCAATTTAGTCTCCAACTATGCATGTTTTTATCTGAAATGGTCTTCGGTCTATTTTTCCGTCAAACTAGCTTGGATGGTAAAATAGGGAATTCAAATAATCAACTTCTTCTTCCCTAACTAAATAAATCATGAGAAAAGCGGCACAAACATAGACACCTATTTCTTTTTTCGGGTGAGGTTCCAGATTCGGCAACACATGTTCTCGAAGCGAGAGATGCGCTCCATGGTGTTGCGGGTAGCCACCACCTTAATCCATGTTCGGTGAAGGTCCGTCTTGTCCACCCCGGAAACTACCTCCTCCACAAAGTGCTTGGTGGGATTGAAATGGTCTCATTCTTAGAGGTTAATCACAAACGGCATGCTCTCCACCTCAATAACCGACTCGCCGTTGTCCAAAATCGCTTCCAGGTACCCTTTTATCCACTCATTCCCAACCAGTTTCCTCGAAATCTACGGAGATCAACCAACCAAAAAAAAAAAAACAAATAATACACGTGTGTGTGCACAGGCATGCGTCTCTGTGTGTGCGCGCATGTGCGTGTGACGCATAAGGAACTGACAAAAAAAAAAGGAATCTTTCGTGTATTGTAGTTGCAAACAACATTATTTCTTCTTGAACCCATTACAATTAACAACCACCTCTACAAATTTCTGTTGAACACTGTTGTAGGGTTATGATTCTTGGTTAAAATATGGATGATATCTCAAGTTTTTAATTTATGAATTTTGCGATTAGGGTTAGATTTTGGGAATTTTAGAATTTGGAGGTTTTTGTTTCACTCAAACTTAGCCAAAGAGTTGAGATGAAAATGGACACCTGAAATGGAAAATAAAGTGAATTTACATTTCTGTCCTCGGTTTTAATGTCTAACAAATGATAGTTTGACTCTAGGACTATTTCGGATAAAAAAATGCATAATTGAAGACTAAATTGAACAAATATGGTAGTTAAGGACTAAATTGGTGAAATTTTAATAGTCGAAGGACCAAATGGGGTATTCACTCTAAATTCTAATACAAATCACCATTAAATTAAATAATATTTAAATAAACTTGGGGTAGCGGTAGGGGTAGGGGTGGCTGGTTATAAGGTTGACCTGCTTGTTACACTGTTACACGGGACAACCTGTATAATCCGTGTACCCCTTATGAGCTAAATGGGGGGAGCATATTCAGTCCCTATTCTTACTCTTCAGTTTTAGTTATGTGATTCAGTCCGTTTGATAAACCCGATAGCTCGAAATTTAGGGTTAAGACTAACTCATCCAAAAAATAAAAAGTAAAAAATCAACTAACCCAAACAAATAAATCTGATAACTAGATATGACTAGCTCAAAAGCAAGCAGGCAAATATTTTTTACATTCCTAAAATTACAGTTTTCTCGTATATACTAGTAACTTGAGATCACACATTTGTCGCTCCCGTATTCTGCCAATCTGACGTAATAAACACGCTTCAAATTGAAATATAATGTAATTATTATTGTGTGCACATGTTATCAATAATATATATTTAGTACATAAATAATGTATTTTTAATATATTAAAATATATTTTTTATTATGATCCACGTAGCATTGTGTGAACCATAGTCCACACAATAATTTGCTACTATAATGTTCTTTGGCTGCATAATCATATTTACTTTTTACCTGCCCTTATCGGACTTTAATTTGTTGTACACAATTTTTTGGCTAATATTATTCATTAGAGTACTATATTGGCTCTGTTTGGTTCAATTTTGACTTATTTAACTACTATTAGTTATTTAATGCGATTAAAAATTAATATGAGTGTTTGATTAATTAGGTTTTTGTAATAACTTATTGCTACAAAATGCTAAAATTCAAAAAGTTGCTCAAACTAGCATTTTCAATTAGGTTTTTGAGAAAGCCTTTGTATGTAATCAACTATTAACTAACAGCTAATTTACCAAATATTAGTCTATAATTAGCTAATATTATCAACTAGTCAAACTCACTAACACAATCAGCTTTCTGCTATTTACCAAATACTTCCTTTATGTTATCAAGTTTAACTTAAAGCTCTTTAATATATATGACGTATATTTATATTAGTAATTTAACTATCAATTGTTTTAAATTGTTAGGTTAGTAATTTTATTTATTTAATTAATTAACATGCATGTGGTATGATCAATTAATTTATGACTAGCCTGTATGGACAATTCAGGTGGTCATAGAGGTATAGTTTGGGAAGAATAATCAAGGATCGGGTCTCACCAGTGGCAGTGTGGAGCAACCTCTCAAAGTGAGGGGGGCTCCTTGTGCATAATAAGCAAAGGTCTGTGAACAACCTCTCAAAGTGAGGGGTGCTCCTTGTGCACAGTAAGCAAAGGAAAATATTCTTAAAGACCGAGTCATACATCAAGATAAAAAATATTTAAATTAAAACAAAATATAGAACATAATTATTTAGATAAAATAGTTTGAATGGAAAAATACATTATAAATCGGTCATCTCACTATTAATATTAAAAAAGAAATAATAAAAAAGAGAAGAAGTTTAATGTTACAAATAAAAAATTCAATTAAAATTCTTACTATTAATATTAAAAAAGGTGAAAAACAAAAGTTAACTCATCTCCCTATTACTATTAAAAATGAAAAAAAGAAAATCACAATGTTACAAATAAAAAATCCAATTAGAATTCTAACATATTGTTATTTAAAAATTCAAAAACAAAACTAAAGTGCTTTAAGATTTGAACTACAAACCTGCCGTACATATTACATGGAAGTAGTAAATTTACAATCTAAGCCAAGCCAATCTTTAATTACATTTTAGTACGTTTAATATATATATTATATATATGGGGTGAGTGAGTTGGGGCAGCTGCCTCAACTACCCTCATTGTGGCTCCATCAGTGGTGTAGGGGACCCTTGGAATTGAAAATTTAACTTTTTGGGAAGAAATAATTTGCAACTAATCAATAAATTATAAATTTTAATTAAGAATGTAACAAGTAGTCACTTCAAAAATTAATTTCGTTTCAATTTTAAGCAATCGTTATGCTATGGACCCGTGTCCAGCATACATTGTGGACACGGATTGAAACGGCGACGTTTCAATGTAATGCATTAACGGTGCCGGTAAGTGGCACCGTTATCTTCCACCAATCATCTTTTTTTTTTTTATTTAAATTTCAGTACCCGACTTTCGTCACGATTAAGCATCCATTTTCGTGGGTTTCTTGTCGATCAAGCTTCCATGTCTTCTTCGCAAAAACCTCTCGTCAACGCTCATTCTCCCATTTTCACCATTCTCTCTATTTTTCGTCAACACTGACTCCATCACCCATTCTCATAGTCAAAAGCTTCACCGTCGTTTGCACGCCAAGTCTCCATCGTCTACTCTACTTGACTTTGTCACCATACAGGTATTATGTGTCTGACATTCTTAAACAAGGATTTATAGAACATAAACATGTACATTCTGTATACATTTTGTGATTTTGAACTAGGGTTTGTATCACATAAACTCTGTACATTCTGTATACATTCTGTACATTCTCGAATGTTGTGTATATGGACTTCAAAGATTACAAACATAGTGTTCAAAAGGTTGTGATTCTAGAGTTCAAAACTATAAATATAGATTCGAAAATTGTGTGAATGTTCATAAATTTTGTGAATGAAGAGTTATAACATTATGAATATACAGTTCAGACATTATGAATGTGGAACTCTGTAATTTGCAAATTGTGAATATAGAGTTATAAGATTATGAATGTAGAGCTATAACATTATGAATGTGGAACTCTGTAATTTGCAAATTGTGAAAATAGAGATATAAGATTAGGAATGTAGAGTTATAACATTATGAACATACAGTTCAAACATTATGAATGTGGGACTCTGTAATTTGCAAATTGTGAAAATAGAGATATAAGATTAGGAATGTAGAGTTATAACATTATGAACATACAGTTCAAACATTATGAATGTGGGACTCTGTAATTTGCACATTGTGAATACAACACTTTGTAATTTGATGCTCATGTTATTCTTTTTGTAGAGCATGGTTGGATTTATTCGGCACACCCCATCCCCCCTCTACTTAAGGATTATATGTCCATGAAACTCATTTTAATTTTGTCCTTTGTTATACTTTGTCATACATAAAGTCATTCATTTCTAATGTTTTCAATGGAAACAATGGAATCTGAACCTACTTTAAAGGAAGTGGTAAGAGAAATTCAACGAAAAATGACACGAAGTAGAACAACACAAGCTGCTGAGACATCACAGCCACAGCCAGATAAGCAAAGAAAGCGAAGAAAAACAACAAGAGTAGTCTTGAACTCACAAGCTGCTAAGCCATCGCAGCCACAGTCAGAAAAGCAAAGCAAGCAAATAAAAACAACGAGAGCAATCTTGAACTCACAAGCTGCTGATAATAAGGGTGATATTGCATACTTTAACACTCGAATGGGGCCAAGAGTAATGCATCAACTTGTACAGAGACTATCGGCACAACAAAAACAAGTTGTGACTGATATTGTATTTGGAGCTATCTTGCATCTTCAGTTGAACACAAGTGAGTCTCAATTGGTGAAGTATCTGGTTGATAGCTTTGACATTTTCAATTGTGACTTCGTATTGGAGGGCGATAGGCTACATGCTGAGGAGGAGGACATTGAGTACACTTTAGGCATTCCGCGAGGCAAGAAGGAGGTGGAAGAGGCCCCAAAATTTGAAGAGAATGGGACAGCTGAGTACAGAGCTCTGTTACGTGCTTGGAGACAAAGGTGGGGAATTCAAACTGGATCACCAATCACAGCAAGAATGGGAGATGCGATTGTTAGCAGGGGAGATTACATAGATGAATTTAAAAGATATTTCATGGTCTTGATCGTTTCTTCCATGCTCCGAGGATTCCAGTCAAGGAACTGCAATCACAGAATCATTAACTCCTTGATCAATGTTGGGGAGATTAAGGAGTACAATTGGTGCATCTATACCTACAAGTTTTTTATTAAATCAATTGACAAGCACTTGAAAAAGCCTAGAAGTTTGTTTACTGGGGCAGCCACATTCATCCTTGTAAGTTCTTGTTATGTCTCTACCTCATTCATTGTGTTTACTGTGATATTATGCACATATAAAATTTTAATATAGAGTTATTAAATTATGGATAAATATGTTGTTGTGAAAATAGAACTATGCAATTATTACTATACAGTTTTGAAAATTATGAATGTACAGTTGTAGATTTATGAATATACAATAGTGAAATTATGAATGTACAGTTGTTGATTTATGAATATACAATAGAGAAATTATGAATGTACAGTTATGGAATTATGAATGTACATTTTTGAATTGATGAATGTACAGTTAGATTTATGACTATACAATAGTGACATTATGAATGTACAGTTTTTGAATTATTAATATACATTTTTGAATTTATGAATGTACAATTATGGATTTATGAATATACAATAGTAAAATTATGAATGTACAATTATGAAATTGTGAATATCCAGTTCTGATTTATTTTCCCCCTTGTTTTTTTTTTTTAATATTTGTGTGAAAATTGTAGCTATTCTATGTTGATAAAGTCAAATTCAAGGCAATGAAGGCCATTAGAACATACCCTACCATTCTTGCATGGACAACTAAGCTTTTGAGGAAAAGAGTGGATGAGGAGAAGAGGGCTGGGGGATTTGGAAAGGGAAAAGTTATCCCCCGAATCGAGAATCCTGTTGCTGTTCACACTGTTGCTGCTGCAGCTACGTCAGGCCAAAACACTGCCCTAGCTGTGAACAAGGGGTTCCAACGATTTTTGTGCCGACATTCAGTGTTGATAGAGTGACACGAGTACTGCAAAAGCTTGCTGCCGATGTCATTGAATTCGGAGAGGCAATGGATGAAATTGGAAAGCAAGGGGCACCTGTGGAGGTGATAAAGACAACCTTTTCTGAGATTTCAAATATGCTTGTTGTGGCAAGCACAATGGAAGCAACTCCAAACCCAACAGCTTCCCAAGTAGATGATATGTTCTTTGGTCAAGAAACTTTTTGGATGCTTTGGTAGAGACCTTTCAGAAGACAACTAAGCAAATGGAAATAGAAGCTCCAGCCTTTGATCTAGGAATTTCCCTAACCCCATCACATTACATGAGGGACCAGCATGGCAGAGCACAGTAGAGAGACGACAATTGGATGCCCTTGTTGACAGCATTGGATGTGGTGCTGGTGTGACAAATTCCAAACAGTCTAAAGAGAATCCAACTATTGTTGTTTCAACCTCCGGGGACACGGGAAAAACTCCTTTGATTAAGGTGCCATTCACCAGAGATTCCCCTGCCACCCCTACTGCTGCTGCTGCCCCTGCTGTTGAGCTTGATGATATTGATAGGTAAATGTATGCTTAGGTTCAATATTTTTGAAATCAGTTCAAGAATACTCTAAAACTGAAAACATTATATTTTGAATACCAAGAAAATGATACATATTGCACATAACTTGTGATTAAAATTCTGAATGTTAAGCAATGTAGTATTCTGAATTTTAAAACACAGTGCATATAGTGTTCTTAAATTATGAATCTACAATGTACCAATTATGAATATACAGTTATAAAATTATGAATTTATAGATATGAAATTGTGAATGTATAGTTATGAAATTATGAATATAGTGTTGTTAAATTTTGAATCTACAGTTTAGTAATTATGAATCTACAATTTAAGAATTATGAATCTACAGTTTATTAATTATGAATCTACAGTTTAGTAATTATGAATCTACAGTTTAATAATTATGAATCTACAGTTTAGAAATTAAGAATCTATAGTATGTAAATTATGAACATATACTTATTAAATTGTAAATATTCTATTCCATTATTATAACTACCTACCTGCATTTTGTATAAATACAGTGCATTGCATGATAGTGAATCTGATGTTGAGGATGTCACTCTCCGAAAGAGGCCAAAAAGAAAATTCAAGAATGTCCCACCCCATCTACGGTCTCCTTATTGGACACGGAATGCACAATTTATTCACAATGCCACTGTGAAGGAAAATGTCATTTCAAACTATGCATTCATGGAAGTTTCTGATAATCATCCAAAAAAATATGTTTGAATCTAAATATTTAATAAACTTTTTAATTACTTAAATATTTAACATGTATTAATTAATATCTACTCTTTTTTTTTTTTGTGATGTTGTAGAGAGTTACTGTTCAGATTTAATGATTTCTTTTTGACAAGAGAACACTTCCTCACATTGAGTGAAGGAGAAATATACAGCAGTCTCCTAGATGTATATATGGTCTTTTAGGCATACACTGCTCAATGTAAAACGACCGGGGACAACCAAAGTGTGTGTTCTTCAGCACAATAGTACATGTAAGTGTGTTTTGACTTGCAAACAACTGTTATTTGAATTTCAATTTACATTAATAGTTCTGTAACTATGATTATATAGTTATGCAATTGTGAGTATAGACTTCAAAAGTTTTGAATATATAACTGACAAATTATGAATGTAGAACGCTATAATTCTGGAAGTATAATTTAAGAATTCTGAATACAAAGTTCTCAACTTTAGAATACTCATTTTTGAATTTCTGAATTTACAGTATGCAAGATCTCATTTGTTAATAAATGTTTTTTTCCCTTAGCTGCAACTTGACCCAACAGACGACTGGATGAAGAATCTTCCACTTGATAAAAAGAAGCACAATTTCATTGAGCGGTTAAACTATGAGCTGAGTAATTTTGGCAATCTAGATATCAGTGATGCACAATTGGTAAGTTCTATTACCCACATTCAATGTTTATTTATCATGTCCAAAAAGATTAACAATAAGATCACCAAATCACTAACACATGTTCATAAACCAAACATTGTATATTCATACTTGCTATACTGTAGATTCATAATTTCTATACTGTGAATTCATAATTGCTATACTATACTATAGATTCATAATATCTATACTGTAGATTCATAATTTCTGTACTGTAAATTCATAATTTTTTTATTTCTTCAAATTAGATATTTTTTCCCGTGTATCGACATGGACACTATTTTGTTGTTTGCATCAACACCATTTCATCTAAGGTTGAAGTAATTGACAACAAAGCCCTGCACCCTGGTGTTTCGGAAGAAGATAAATATGAAGATTGCCCTCAATTATTGGTAACTTAATAAAAAACTTGAGTTTCTTATCATTTGATATATATGGAGTATGAAGCATTAAATTACGAACACTGACATATTTTTTGTGCAACTAACTGCATTCCAAGAATACTTGACAGCACAAGGTTCATCCTTGTACTGGAAAATAGAAGACATTGCTATAGAGTTCCTTGCTATGAACTGGAGAGAGACTGAAAATTTCATTGACTGTGCAATATATGTCATGAGACATATGGAAACATATAAAGGAACTCTGAAGAATTGGAACCCAGGATTCAAAAGAAATGCCAGTGTAAATGTAAGAGAAAAAAATATATTACTTTCAAATTACATTTTTTTTTTTGCCATTGCATGAAACTGATTATTTAATGTTCTTTATTTGTAGGCAGAGTTCATTTGTGAGTTGCGAGCTAAGTATGCTGCTAACATCATAATGTGGTGGGGTGAGAACAAAGAAAAGCACAAAATTGTGAAAGCAGCAAGGGATGTGTCCAAAACGAATTGAATGTAGAATACTGTTGAGTTCTACAAACATTTTGAACATGAAGGACTGAAAATTGTGGATTTTGATTTCTGAAATTATGAATTACTTAATGGGAATGTATATTTTTGCACTTGTGAATATGGTTCTATTATTATGAATACATGGTTTAGAAATTATAAAAACATATTGTTCAGAAATTATGAATATATAATTCTAAAATTATGAATTTATGAATATGCATTTGTTAATTTGTGAACATATATTACGTAATTCATAACTATGAAATTATGAATATACAGTACTGAAATTATGAATGTTTATTTGTGACATTATGAACAAACAGCTCTAAAATTGTGAACATAGAGTTTCGAAAATTATGAATTTACAGTTACAGGATTATGAATGTACAGTTATGGATTTATGAATATACGGTAATGAATTTATGAACATAGATCTCTGGCATTACGAAATTCATAACTATGAAATTATGAATATACAGTGTTGAAATTATGAATTTTTAGTTCTGAAATTATAAACATAGAGCTCTAAAATTGTAAACATAGAGCTTCGAAAATTATGAATTTACAGTTAGAGAATTATGAATGTACAATTATGGAATTATGAATGTACAGTTATGGGATTATGAATGTACAGTTATGGAATTATGAACACAGAGCTCTAACATTATGAACACAAAGCTCTGACATTATAAACTTACAATTATGAACATATAGTGATAAAATTATGATCATATCCACCTATAATTGTCAACATAGATATTTAAACCTCTTAAAAAATAAAGGTACAAATATTAAGAATATAGACTGCAAAACCTGTAAATGTATATATCAAAAGTTGTGAATATAGAGTTCAAAGCTAACCAATTATAATAGCACAATCTCAATCTACAACTACATTGTCATCTAAACTCTTATTAAAACGAACAAACTGTGAACTACTAGAAGTTGGATGTACAAGATATCCATCACCAGCAATCCCAGATATATTTTCCAAAACCAAAGATTGAACGGTGCCCTTCGTATTTGAAGCAACCTTATTTGCAGCACTCCTTCTTCCCCTTGTTATAGTGTACTTCTTTTCAATAACACTACTCCTCCTTTTATTACGCACACCTTTCAATCTCCGGCTTGAAGGATCTTGAACAATACCACTTGAAGATGAAACACCACACTCTTCAATATTCACATGCCCAATCTCAGCTTCAATCATTTTCTTTGCATTCTCAACAACTTCATCACAAAACTGTCTAGCTATACTGTTGTCTTGACTAGAAAAAAACCAATCTTTGAAATTTACTACTAATCTCAACAACCCAAATTGAAGGAGGAACACCAACATTATAAGACAAAGAATCAATGTTCACATTCCTACCAGCCGCAACCTTTTTAGTCCATATTTTCAAAATATATTTATCAGGAATACTAGGAACACAATTTACATTAAGTATACGTAACAATGGCAGCAAAGAATTCCCATTTCAGAAAACAGCTTGCAACTGCAAGAAATGTCAAAATTGAGAGGCTTAAAACTAACTCCATGCCTTATAATGTCTATATCTGGTCACCACACATGATACTTGTATTGACACCCATCATTCAAAACAATTTTTTGATGATAAGCACTGCCTTTCATTAATTGTTCCTCAAACAAAAAATATATCTCAATAGTATATACCTCTCTAGCATGTGAAAGAAGTTTCACATGGTCAATCATCATAGCAGGTACCCCTTGAGCACAACCAAAATCTTCACCATTTTCTTTACTTCTCCACTCAGAGATAACACTAACAAAAGAGGAATAGAAATCACAAAGATCAGCAGTCTTAGATAGCCTTCTAGAAATTGAATGATTTGTAGTTTCACTCTTTTGCGAAGATAAAATTCCCCCAAGAAAAATAATCATTGTTAAATGATGGACATCATTTCTCCCTACAATCATATAGCTTCCCTAGCCAAAAAATTCTTGTGACACTTATATTCAGTTACCATCCTGAAATTTACAAGACACATTCACTAAAAATTCGTGAAAAGAAAACAATAAGATAACCAAATCACTAACAGATGCCCCACAAACCAAAACACTATATATTCATAACTGATATACTGTAGAATCATAATTTCTATATTGTAGATTCATAATTGCTATACTCCAGATCAATGTTGCAAAACACGTTAAGCGCCCCCTAGGCGCCGATTTTTAATTTTTTTTAATTTATTTAATTAAAAAATTTAATAATTAAAAATTATCAAATTTCACTAATAAAACATAACGTTCCCATAGTTATTTCTTACAAACTGTTTGCGTAAGTGGTGTAAAATTGTTCAAAAGATTATTTAAACCATCTAAATATATTTAAAAAAAAAACTAAAATTAAGAGCTAAAGAAGCATTTTTTTTGAAAAATTAGTGGGCCAAACCGCCTTTGAAAAAATACGCGGTGGGTAGATCTCAAAAAAAATACCCGATTTGAAAAAAATTGTCCAAAATGGACAACCGAGTCAAAATTTATGCACCGATAAAGTTTTAAACCCAAAATTATTAATAAAAAAAAATCAGCGGTTTGGTAGGCTAGGCGGTCGCCTTGATCGCCTATCCAGCCGGCCGCGGAGGAGGTCGATTCCGGCCTTCCTCGCGGCAACCGGGGGCCGCCTAGGCGCGATTTTTGCAACACTGCTCCAGATCCATAATTTTTATACTGTAAAATCATAATTCATATACTGCAGATTCATAACTGCTATATTGTGTTGGAAAAAATAGCTTAAAATGGCATAAAATGGCATATTAAATGGCTATTTTGTGGTACAATTATCAGTGGGGTCCACTTCCGATTTGGGTTGGGTCAAAGTGGATTCGGGTTCTTCGTAGTGAGACGAAGAGATTGATATATTGTACGCTCAAAACGGATAATGGGTGAATGAGATATTGATTCTCAAAGTAGACCCATTTGAATTGGAAAATGAAGGGAAAAAAAATGAGCTTTTGTCCCACATTGATTTGGGAAGAGGATTTGCCCCACTATTTATACATGAGCTCTTTTTAAGCTTATTGAATTGTATAGCATAGAGGCTCTCTCTCGCGTGCAGGGGTGCAATTTTCCTATCCAATTCAGCCACGAAATATTCCGAAAGTGCGAAATGAAACAGTGAGAAATGGTTTCACTGTTATGAAGCAACTTTCGTGGGCCACCTTGGCGTAATGAAATGAAATAATGTTTCACTGTCACTTTCGTGTGCCACCTAAGTGTAATGAAACTAAATGGCTTCATTGTTTCGTGTAGGCCGAAACTACTGTGACTGTTGGGATTAATTCTTTGAGTTAATTTTAATTTTAATTTTTGAATTAACACCCATGTTAATGGTTGCCGTTACAAGAGTTGTAGGGATGCCCTTAAATGCCATAATAAAGGTTATTGACTCCTCATTCCCTATATAAGAAGGGGTAGAGTGCAGCAGAATTTTTTTCTAAGGAAAAAAGTAACAAGAACACACAAGGAAAATATCTTTTTCAAGCCTCAAAATACTTCTGCTTCTACTCCATTCTTGAAGCTGTGTTTTGCCCGTGCTCTAGTTCGTCGGGTTCGTTCGTTTGGGTGCTCAAACGTCGAACCGTTGTACGTTTTATCCTGGGAAACCTAGGCCACAACGCTCCTAGCACTTTTGGGGGGTGGCAAATAAGGTTTTAAGGAAAGAAAGGCACTCGCCTAACTCGTACATTTCTCTCTTCCTTCTTCTTCTTTCTTGTTTTGGATTATGCTCTAAGCAAAAATCCGTTCTTTCTTGTTGGTTTGGAATTATAATCTATGGATTATATTTTCTTTTTGGTTGATATATATTGGTATATCTTTTTCGTAGATATACATGTATATATAACCGTTGGGTCCATTTTATATATATTTGTGTGTATATATATATTTCGGATATATATCCAATAATATTTTATATATATTTCGTGTGTATATATATAAATATTATTTTACGGATATTAAATCGATTGTGGTTCATTATCACCAACAATCTTAGAACCTTATATACTTTTGATAATGAACAAGTCGATGGATTCCAAAAGTGTTGGATCCGTGAATGTTGCTCGTGGTGCACATTCAAATGGTCGGAACGGCAACGATGTTGCACATTCCGTGATGCCAGTTGATGGCAGCAACGTTGGAAATAATATTTTCATGGGAGTTGCAAAAACACACGATGGTGCTCCGGAGAACTTTGGTTCACGATCCGGTAGACCTATGGCTAATGGCACACAATTGGTACCTATTGTGTTGTCTAGTGGATCGGCTAAAAGCCACGAAGGATCATATGATGGTGTAATAACTACATGGTCTGAGGACTATTGTAGTGTGACCAATGACTTCAACCGTAATCAAAGGAAACTTAAGCGGAAGCTTAGCTTTCAAGAAGATTACGAGAAGAAGGAAAAATGCCACTATGAAGCGAACCGTCATCCTGGTGAGAAGGTTGAGGACAACTTCGCTATGTTTAAAACATGTGGATGGTTGGACGAGTGAGGTCACAACCATAGGTACCCCCGATGTGCGCTATGGACAACCCTTTGTAGAGTGGGCGGTTGAGAATGGAACAAGGCACACGGGTTTGAAGGATCACTACGAGATAGGAATAAGGAAATATGTTTCCAATGTATTTTCCTTTTTATTTATTTTGAATAAATGTGGTAGTATCCTTGGAATATTTTTATTTGAATAAAAAATATAATTGTTCCATTGAGTTGAATCTTGGTACATACGAATTAACTAGAATAATGTCAAATGTATGAAATGATTCAATATGGGTGCGTAGTGCATCACGGGGCATTATGTGGAAAATGCTAAAATGGCTTAACGGCCAAAATGAAATGTAACAAGCGTGTTACATGTTGAAATCCTGTAACGAACTTCGGTTCAGGTTCATGTAGAACGTTACGGATTTCAAGGATCAATTTGTCAAAAATTGGGACAACTATATAATCGTGAGCGTCACAGCTCAAGTGTTGAATATTTTATATAATATTCTAAGAACGATTATATGAGTTTGGTTCAACTAGTTTTGGAAATTTGGATGATTTGGTTTTGTTAATTGTGTTATAATTAACTTGATCAAAAATTCCAAGTTATACTAGTATATTTAAATTTGAGACAAATTGTGTTTTAGTGAATAGTGCTTTTGTAGCACTAGTGGAAAGTGCAATTTAATTTGGCACTTTGAAGTGCAAATTAAACCACTGTAAGAGTGCTATTAAGCACTAGGTAGAGTGCCTAATTAGGTACTTTCGGCCACTTGGTGGTTGCACCTTTAGGTGTTGAAAACTTAAGCATTTGGTGCTTTGGTAATAGCAATAAAGGTGCTAGATTATGATTGGTCTTAATGCTAATCTACTTAGCTTAATTCTTTCGTATGTGGCTAATTAAATTTAGCGTTGTAAAAGTGTTATGTGATTAGCACGAAAGGAGTTTTTGGTTAATTGTGAAATTAACTAATAATCCTAGTGCCAAGTAGCACTGGAATTATAAGTCAAGCAACCAATGGTTGTTGTGAGTTTATAATTTAAAGCAATAGAGATTGCTTTGGAATCGGTACGTTAGTTTGGTAGCAAGATTCGTGCTTGGTATAGCATGTCTCGTGCTTCATTACTAAGCACTGATTCGTGCTTCAATTTCGGAAGCACTGATTCGGATTTGTGACCTTTCGGTCAATCCCGAATGGATTCGTGAGGGCTAATCTGTTAGCACCTACGAGATGTGTTAACGTGTAACACATGTTTATTCTTTAAAGAATAAAAAGAGAAAAACCAAATTAATCGTGGATTAATGCGGTTACGAACAATCGATGTGGTGAAAAAGAAACACCTATTGGTGATTTCGGCGCAAGCATTGGTATCGTACTCGAGCGTACGACACGGTATTCACCTCAATCCAGCGTTATTGCCGAACATAAAATATCAAGACGTTGATAAGTTCGGGTCTACCTCAAAGTATGAGGGTGAGACAATACTTTGGACAAGTAAATACCTTTTAAATAAGGTTACCCGCATGAAATTCTTACGAATTATGGGTATGTAGGAAGTTTCCTACTAATGCCTGAAATGTGGGGGTGTCTTGCCAAAGTTGTGTACTGGTTCTTAGTACACGAGTCCTATAGTTTGGATGTACATAAGAACACAATAAACTGAATCAAGAAATTCATCGTTCTTTGTAGATGTAATTTCTGTGAAGGTTCAATAAAGGACCTAGCACGTTGAAAGGAACTTTCGACGTAGCTATGGTTGAAGGGTATGAAAGAGAACCCGAGCTCAAAGCTAGACGTAGCAAAAGAGCCAGGATTGAAAAATCCTTTGGTCCATATTTCTAACGTACATGTTAGAGTGTGATGCGCACAATCTAACTTGTTTACTAGAAAAGAAATTGGATTTTCTGACATGGTTGTTAGAAAACGAGCCTCGAACGAATGTAGAAACATTACTTCTACAGATGGACCAACCCGAGAGAGGCTACCGAGAGTGAAGTAGATTCGATCTTAGAGAATCATACTTGGAATTGGTTGTTCTTCCTCCAGGTCGTAAGACCTCATGATCCTAAGTGGATCACTAGTTGGAAGATAAAACCGGTTGGTTATATTGAAGTAAAATGGCCGAACTTGTAATTGTAGGTTACATGTAATGCGAGTGCCACGGTTACTTCGATATATATTCTTGTGATGAGAATGAAATTCATTAGTATGATACTTGCCAAAGCTGTTTAGCGAGACTTGGAAGTTTATCGAAATGGATGTATCGCTTTCTTAATAGACATGGAACAACCCGAGGGTTTTGTGGTTCCGCGCTATGGAAAGAAAGTGTGTAACTGGTGAGATCATTGTTTGGTTTGAAGAAACAATTGCCTTAGTACTTGGCATGTAAGTTTTATCAAATAATGATGTGTCACAAGTTTAGTATAAACAAATGTGATAAATGTCTACGTGATGCGTACGATAGACGAGGTTATCACTATTTGTCTATACACGATAAACTCAACGTGGGTAGTAACGATCACATGATCAATTCTACCGAGAACATGTTAAATTTGAGATCTGACATGTGATCAAAGATGGGGCCTTGGCAGATTTAATCTTTGAGATTAAAATTGTGAGAAGACCGTATGGTCTCGTGTTAAGCCAATCTCATTGTGTTGATTGAATCCTTGTAAAGGATGCTAATCAAATGGCTTGGACACCGTGAGATACTAACGTACAACTAGCCAATAATCACGAAGGTTGTGCATCTCACGGAGATTACATTCAGATTATTGGTAGTTTAATTGTATCTAACGGGTTTTACTAGGCCGGATATTGCCTTTGTGGTTAACGAACTCGGTAGACATACGAGTAACCCTAGTCTTATGCACTAGAAGGCAATAGTGAAAGTTATGAGATACTCAAGGTATGCTCGTGACGTTGGACTGCACTAAGTGAGATATCTAGCTGTACTTGGAAAATATAGCACGGATATCAAAGGATACTAAGTCCATTAAAGGCTACGTCCTTACGTAGGCCAGTGCAGTCAGTTGGACGGAAATTCTCGAAATGAATTTGTGATAGCTAAGATTCGACGGGATCAAAGCTGAGAGCCTTACACTCGTGTCGCGAGCGAGTAGGCTGAATGGCTATGCCATTATTTCGAGAATGTTCCTAGTGGTGAACTCGTACCTCCAATTTGTGTGCATTGGGATAGTCAAGCCAAAATTGGTTAAGTACAGAGTTAAATGTGGAATGGTAAGTCTAGACTTATAAGTCGTAGATATAATACCATTAAAAAATTTCTCACAACGGGGGTTATCTCTATTGACTACGTGATGTCAAAAGATAACGTAGCGGCCGCTAACTCGCTAACCCGAGGGTAAGCAATTAGTTGTGGAGAAATTGGAACGAGGAATGGGTCTAAAGCCCTTAGACTAAAAGTTCTATAGTGGATACCCAACCTAGCTAGCACCTAGGTTCAATGGGACAACTAAATCATGGAACGGAGCGTGTCACTGTGGGGGTCTCGGACTTCCTACCACTCCTCGTTAGAAACAGTGACTCCCGCACAAGGCTAGCACGTTGGTGCTTTAATGATTCGAATGTCGTTTGACATGTGTGAGTATGCGGGATACTTGGAAAAGAATCACCTATGTGAGAGAGAAGTGAGGGTCGCTTCAAAGGAGAATTGATGGGCACAATTCTTCACAAACTCTTACAGAACCAGGACGGTGACCCACGACCAAAATGGGCACACTCATGAGAACAGAGCATGGTTGGGAGGTTCCTGTGTGAGATATGTCATCATCTACACAAACGGCAGTCGGTTCAAAGACATCGCGTTCTACCGTACAGCCAGTAGAGTAAACATATCTTTACAAGCCAGTAGAGTATGCAGGGATCGACCGTTGAACACAGTTGTTTCCAATTTCAAAATACCCTGAAAATCAATTTTTCATTCATGTGGGGGATTGTTGGAAAAAATAGCTTAAAATGGCATAAAATGGCATATTAAGTGGCTATTTTGTGGTACAATTATCAGTGGGGTCCACTTCCGATTTGGGTCGGGTCAAAGTGGATTCGGGTTCTTCGTAGTGAGACGAAGAGATTGATATATTGAACGCTCAAAACGGATAATGGGTGAATGAGATATTGATTCTCAAAGTAGACCCATTTGAATTGGAAAATGAAGGGAAAAAAATTGAGCTTTTGTCCCAAATTGATTTAGGAAGAGGATTTTCTCCACTATTTATACATGAGCTCTTTTTAAGCTTATTGAATTGTATAGCATAGAGGTTCTCTCTCGCGTGCAAGGGTGCAATTTTCCTATCCAATTCAGCCACGAAATATTCCGAAAGTGCGAAATGAAACAGTGAGAAATGGTTTCACTGTAGGCCGAAACTACTACTCAGGCAGAAAGTTTGGCCTGAAGCTCTTGTTTGTGACTGTTGGGATTTAATTCAGCTGTTATGGGATTAATTCTTTGAGTTAATTTCAATTTTAATTTTTGAATTAACACCCATGTTAATGGTTGCCGTTACAAGAGTTGTAGGGATGCCCTTAAATGCCATAATAAAGGTTATTGACTCCTCATTTCCTATATAAGAAGGGGTAGAGTGCAGCAGAATTTTTTCTAAGGAAAAAAGTAACAAGAACACACAAGGAAAATATCTTTTTCAAGCCTCAAAATACTTCTGCTTCTACTCCATTCTTGAAGCTGTGTTTTGCCCGTGCTCTAGTTCGCCGGGTTCGTTCGTTTGGGTGCTCAAACGTCGAACCGTTGTACGTTTTATCCTGGGAAACCTAGGCCACAACGCTCCTAGCACTTTTGGGAGGTGGCAAATAAGGTTTTAAGGAAAGAAAGGCACTCGCCTAACTCGTACATTTCTCTCTTCCTTCTTCTTCTTTCTTGTTTTGGATTATGCTCTAAGCAAAAATCCGTTCTTTCTTGTTGGTTTGGAATTATAATCTAAGGATTATATTTTCTTTTTGGTTGATATATATTGGTATATCTTTTTCGTAGATATACATGTATATATAACCGTTGGGTCCGTTTTATATATATTTGTGTGTATATATATATTTCGGATATATATCCAATAATATTTTATATATATTTCGTGTGTATATATATAAATATTATTTTACGGATATTAAATCGATTGTGGTTCATTATCACCAACATATTGTAGGTTCATAACTTGTATATTATAGATCCATAATTGCTATACTGTAAATTCAAAACTTCTAAAATGTAGATTCATAAACATACCTAGTCTAATAAAATTCAAACTCATCTTCAGTGTCTGGGTATTTCAACAAACAGTTAAAGAGGATATCCATGAAATCCTTATTGTTCTTTAACGTCCTGTTATGCTTCTTTGAATTCTCACTAATATGCCATATGCAAAGACGATGGCGTGATGTTGGAAAAACTATAGAAATAGCAGCAGCCATAGCTGCACATTGATCCGTCATGATAGATTGTGGACACTTGTCATCCATAGATCTTAAAAATTCTCTAAACAACCACACAAAGGATTATATCCTCTCGTTCTTCAAAAAACCACAACCAAACATTACATTCATGCAATGATGATTCATCCCTACAAAAGGCCCACATATCATATCATATTTGTTAGTGAGATATGTTGTATCATGTACTAACAAATCCCCAAACAATTCACAATCCCGTCTCATTTGACCATCCCTCAAAAAAAATTACACAATCTTGCATCGGAATCAACTTCAAAATAAAAATAAAATAAAATAAAATAAAATAAAGTCAAACTCGTTAGACTGCCTCCTCCTAAATATTTCAATTAAAGAATTGGAATCAACTCCATCCAAACTCTTAATTGTGTCACAAGCCAGCGAGTTATAAGCATCACGATTGGTGAAACCAACCAATGGAGACCCACCTGATTGATGTTTCAAAAACCTAATACCATTCGCCAATGCAACTCCACTCTTCTTCAAATCTTTTATACATAAAAGCTGGTTACTTTTCACTCTTCTATGTGAACGAAGTAGATGACTCTTGTCTAAAGCACATAACTCATGATTGTGCACCTTCATATGTTTTGTAACTGTTTTCAACGACCCATCCCCACTCACATCAAACTGAACAAATGCACCACACCCCCCGTCCTTGTTTCAATTTTTGAATAAAGCTTGACACCACTATCTACCTTAAACTTATAAACAGCCTTAGAACAGTAAAATCTCTTCCTTCATTTGAGTTGTCTTAGTAGATGCCTTGTAACATTGTTTACCCTTCCTCACACTAAAACCAACTCTATAGGCATGTTCATTATACAACTCATAAGCTTCATCACCATTACTTACTACAACACCAACCAAATCTTCATTAACTGCAATTATAAAATATAACCTCAAGTATAACAAATAATAACATTTGATGGAAATATAACTCCAAAGTAGAGGGGGAAAGGGGAATGCCGAATAAATCCAGCCATGCTCTACATAAGAATAAAATTTCCATCCAATGAAATAAAATATAACTGGGCTGGACATTATGAATGTAAATTCATAATTCCATAACTGTATATTCATAATTTCAAAACTGTAAATTCATAATTTCAAAACTATAAATCCATAATTTCATAATTGTATATTCGTAAGTCCATAGTTGTTCATTCATAATTTCAAAACTACATATTCATAATTTCATAACCGTATATTCATAATTCCAGAGCTCTATATTCACAGAAGCAATTCTGTATGTCCATAGTTGTTCTACGTATGTTCGAAAACACAATTCTACCAGTAAAACCATCACATAGAGTATAAAAAAAAAACTACTTAAACTTGATATGTACTTATTGAATCAAAAACATTCTAATTGACAATAAACACTAGTAAAAAACCTTGAATCGAAGAAGATCCATCAATGTTTAAATCTCTTTGATCTGTACTTAATGAATCACGCACCAAATCTTCATTCACTGATCACAAATAAAGCACAAAAAAAAAAACTACTAAAACTTGATCTGTAATTATTGAATCAAAAACATTCTAATTTACAGTAAACACTAGTAAAAACCCTAGAATCGAAGAAGATCCATCAATGTTTAAATCTCCTTGATTTGTACTTAATGAATCACCCACCAAAGCTTCATTCACTGAAAATACAGAAACAGTGGACACAGAGCAGTCAAATATAGAAATATACAAGTGTAAAATTGTGAGCATATAACATGCAATTTATGAACATTGACTTTACAAACAGATACAGAGTACCAATAAACGTTATGAATATATAGTCCAGAAAATATGAATATGCAACTCAATCATTATGAATGTATAGTTGCAAGATTATGAACATGCGAACTAACAAGATTTGTGAACAGAGTAAACACCCCAAAATCTGAAATCACCAGTAAAATTTCACCAAAATCGCAAACATTGTATGTAATCAACATAAATCACAAATTCAAAAAACACATATGAATAAATCATAACGCTAAAACCAAAATTGATCGCAATAACAAACACAAATATAAAATCGAATCCAACTTTTAACCTCATAAATCTCAAAAACAAAAAATATCAAATATATCAGAAATCACAAAATACCTGGAAACTGCATCGTAGAAGATCCATCAACATTGAAATCTCTCTGATTTGTTGCCTCCTCCATCAACGAATTCAATATTCCAAATCAGAAGAACAACAAACAACAAAAAAACGAAAGGAAAAAAGAGATGAAGCTTGCGAAAATATACAATTGCGATTGAGAAGAAATTGCAAGTGGAAATTACCAAAACGAAGGAATGAAAGTATAGAAACTGTCTGCCAAACAAACGAATAACGCCGTTAACAGCAAAACAAAATCAAAATTTTTTTTAAATTAGAATGCCGCCGTTTTCCCTTAAAACGACGACGTTTTGGACTTGTGTCCACAATGCATGGTGGACACGAGTCCACAGCATAATTTGCGAATTTTAAGTTATCAAATGTAATGACATATATAATGAAAGGATTGAATTAATCTTTTACTCATAATTAAATCATCAAAATTGTCCATTTCTTTTCTGTTTTTTCATAAAATTTGAAAACGGAAAATTTTGTAACGATCGGTTTAGACTTTGTTTTATAGGTGGATTGGCTGCTAAGTAACTTGCTATCTCTAAATTCTATGGCCTTCTTGACTTTTTTGTTGGTTGTTGGCAGGCAGTTATCCGTTACTTTTATTTTAGTCGGCTACAAAGTAAGAAATTGGGTTGTGTTTGTTGGACATACAAAAGCTAGTTTGCCACCTTCATTTAGAACCTGACAGAACATATGGAACACAGATGCTATACCTTACCTTTGTTTACTGCGCACAAGGAATTCTCCTCACTTTGAGAGGTTACTCTTACACTACCGCTAGTTAGACTCGATCATTGATCATTCTTTTCGAACTTCACCTCTATGACCAACTGAGCTGCCCATGCGGACACATTGATTTCTATTCATGTAAAAAGTGATAGCTCCCATGAAAGTGAATCATAATCTAATCTATCTATTTGAGTAGATCATTGGTTGACGATTAAAAAAAATACTAGGTTAATTTTTTAAACATTACAAATTAAATTTTTTTCAATAATTGTAAAATTAACTCCATGTTTTGTTTTATTAAAGAGTATGATCAAATGAGAACATAGTCCTGTAAAAGTGAAGAGTAATCTTAGCCACTCGTCAAGATTCATTAATAGTTGAAAGTTTTAGAAAAATATCAAAATATAGAATCAATTTTATAATTATTGAAAACTTTTAAATTTCAATATTTATAAAGATAACCCTACCTTTTTTCCTTTTATATATATATATATATATATATATATATATATATATATATATATATATATATATATATATATATATATATATTTATTGGGTAAACTCAGAGTTTCCACCGTCGAACACAGTGACTAATCCCCTCTGAATTGTAGGCACCTCGTTTGGGGGAGACAGCTGACCTTGCCCTTTGGTTAAGGATGGATAAGTCTCATCCACTCCACCATTATATTCTAGTTATTCTAAATCATTGATTTGCCCATATAAATAAATCATATTAACCCTGACATTTTACATGGGAGCATATTCTCGATCACTTGAACTCTCTCATACACATACACACATGAACCACGCACCTAACCACCAAAAGGTGAGTCTCATGTGAATCCATTTCAGGATCCTTATCAATGAGACGAGTTGGATCAATATAGAAATGTAATATTTATGTTGGAAAGTGTAATACTAATATGAATAAATTGTTTGTTATTTATAAGAGAAAATGTAATACTTTTGAGAAAAATGTAATACTTTAAATCAAAATGTAACATTTAGGCATTGAACAATTATTTATGAGGAAAAATATAATATTAATCATGGACAAATTAATTGATTGTTATTTATAAGATAAAGTATACTACTTATGAGAAAAATATGATTTTTTGATGAAAAATATAATATTTTAAAATCAAAACGTAAGTTTAGGAGTTGAAGAGTTACTTATTATGAAAATTATAATACTTTTGAGGGGTGGAAAGTATAAAACTTAATACGAACCCGAGTTGTTTCATTGATGAGGATCTTTGAGACGATTTCATAGGAGGTTGATTTTGCCATCACCAAAAGGTTATTCGGTGTGAAAACAAAAAAACAAAAAAAAAACAAAACAAAACAAAACAAAACAAACAAAAAAAAGAAAAAAAAAAAACAAAACCAAAACTCTGATGATAGCATTTTATTGATCCTTGCCCGTGAAACAGATTGAGTTTTTCAAATGTATTACACCTTTCCTCATAAATATTATAATTTCTCACATAAATAACTCTTCAACCCCTAAATATTAAATTTTGATTAAAAATATCACATTTTTCCATAACTTTTTTTTAGTACTACTATAACTCTAATACAATGCAATGTATGTTCATAATTACTTTCTCAATCTACTGACACACAAAAAGTCAATATTGCCCTCATTAAGGCTCAAACCCATGACTTGGGAGAGTCACTTCAGCCACTAGACCACAAGATCGTTGGCTAATTTATCAATAATTAGTATTACATTTTTTCTTATAAATATTATGTTTTCACTCCTAATAATCAATTAATTTATTCTTAATTAGTATTATATTTTTTTTCTTATAATTAACTCTTCAACCATTATATTTTGATTGATTTAAAAGTATTACATCTTTTCATGAAAAAAGTTCCACACTCCTTTATAAGTAACAATTAAATTATGTCTAATTAGTATTATAATTTTCATTATAAGTAATACATTTATATCCAAATCCGACTTGTCTATATATATATATATATATATATATATATATATATATATATATATATATATATATATATATATATATATATATATATATATATATACACTACATGGACTCTTAATTGATATTCCCTCACTTTTATCCACTGATGTGGCAAGAGATAATAAATTATCTTCATCATGTGAGTCCCAAACAAAATGTCAATATCAAAATTTTCAATAAGCAAGTAAAAGTAAGTAGTTCAAGTAGTTTTTATTAAAAAAATAAAAAATAAAAATACAAAGACAGTCTTAGAGCTTCTACATCTGCGATTTATTTGGAATTTTTTGCAGAGTAAAAACTTGTTAAAAAACAAAGCAACTGCTGCTGTGGAGTCAAAAATTTGAGCAAAGTTTTCTCCTGCAAGTTTAAGAATCTTGTAGGAGAAAGAGAAAAAAAAATAACTTCATGATGCGCACTTGAGGCGTAACCTCGCGCCCCGGCGGACATGTGAAACACACGTGCCGGCTGGGACGCGTGACGACCCCTCTGACTTTTAATAGCAACTTTTTAGTTTAGTTTTTTTTTTTTTTTCTGTTGTTGTCAGAATTTGCTCCCCCCCCCCCCCCCCTCCCATATTCTCTTTCGTAATCACACGTATAAAAACTCCTCAAAACTCACAAAAAAAATTTACTATTTCGGATGCTCTTAGACTCACCCAAAAAATAAATAAATAAAATTTCTACTACATATTTTTTAAAATTCTACACTCTCACTTTTACTTATTGATGTGGCCGATAATGATAAACTATTATCAATTTGTCATCATGTAGAACCCAAAAGAAATGTCTACATCAAGAATTTAATGAGTGTAAAATTTGAGAATAGAACTTATTGGGTGTTTGGTAGAATGGAATAGCAATTCCATGGTTTAGTTGAAGGGAATTGCAATTTCACGGAATTATAATTCCTTCCAACCATGGAATTGTAATTCTTAAGGTCTCCCCTAGGAATTGCAGTTCCACACTTTGTGGAATTGTAATTTCATATTGAATTACCATTTTATCATTCTTATAATTATTACTAGTATTTTATATGCGCGATGCGCAAAAAATATATGCCCAATATTAAAATTAAATATTAACTATGGTAACATTTTAATTAAAACCTAAATGAATTCAAACTTACCATTGAAGGATGTAAGAAATAATATTATGTATGCATGTACATGGTAATAATAATGTAGAAATAACAGAAGTTATAACTGCAGGGATATTTTTGTCCAAAAAATTATGTAGTACAATTTTTATAGCATAAGGTACAAAAGAATTTAACAGAAAAAACGGACATAAACCAGGGATATAACATGGATTGAAACTTATTATGTTTTTAGATTATTATATTATTATTATACAAGGATATTTTAGTCTTTATTCACTTCTTTCAATTCAATTTTCAATTATTCTATTTCTTCCTCTACCAAACAATATAATTAAATTCTCACTTTATTTTTTTTTCACGTAATTACAATTCTTTTACCCCTAATTCATCCGTTCAAACTAAACGGCCTGTTAGGGTCTGAGTAAAAAAAAAAAAAAAAAAAAAAAAAAAAATCGAAACTGTGAAATTGGTGGAACCGAAAACGATGTGGCTCAGTGATGATGTCCTCTTCCATTTCAGTGCTTTTTTTGTTTTTTTTTCTCTCTCTGGTTTCCTGCCACATGAAAGCTTTTGGGGTTTGAATATCAAATTCAGTTATACTCAGTACACACAAACCTACCACGCCTTGAATCAGTAAAGAAGCGTATTTAGTTACTGGGAAGTTAGGTGAAACTACGAACTTTACTGCAAACTACTCCTCCTTTGAAGGTTAGGTGAGACAGACAAGTTTCTCGATTTTTACTAGATTGTTATTCACGTGCCCATTAAATAAACCACACAATATCTTACTCCTACTTCAATTTAATGCACTTCGAAATTGAACTATATATATTATATTATACATAAAAATATTATATCTTTCCCTGTCCCAGAAAAAATGATAATGACCAAACAAGTCTCGGAATATCTAGAAAAAATCAATTACATCATCAAATTATAAAATAATTTTAGAGAAAACCGTACTTTCTTTTTCATTATAGGCTTATAGCACTTCTTTCCTCTGAGTTATTCGCGTATTTACATTTGCTTTCTCAATTATTTTAAAAGTGGTAATTTTTCTCTCTTTAATGTTAAATGGACATTTTTACCTTGGAAAAAGTGTCAAATTGGCCTCCTAAGCCGAGTGGATAGTGCAATTGGGTCCCATAAGTAAAAAAAGCTTCATTCAGGTCCCATAAACCTGTAAAATTGTTCAATTAAGTCCAAGTTGACTTGTTTATCAGGTTAAATGCATATGGTGTTTTCACGTGTCCTTATTTTATTTTTTTTATTAAAAATATTATTTATTATAAATTAATTATAATAATAATAATTTATTATAAATTAATAATAATAATAATAATAATAATAATAATAATAATAATAATAATAATAATAATAATAATAATAAAATAAAAATAAAAATACTGTGGCCGGACTGCCACGGCCGACGAAGGAAGACGGACATGGGCGTCTTCTAGATCTGGACGAGGGCTACGACCTTCGCCGCCGCCCTCGTTCCAGACAGAGGGGACTGGAACGTCTGGCCACGGCTGTTCTTGAAGAAGGAAGACACTCGGACAGCCGGTGGCTGTTCTTTTTTTTTTTTTTAATTATTCTTATTATTATTATAATTAATTTATAATAATCATATTTTTAATAAAAAAATAAAATAAGGACACGTGTCAACACCGTATGCATTTAACCTGATAAGTTAACTTGGACTTAATTGAACAATTTTATAGGTTTAGGGGGCTTGAATGGAGCTTTTTTTTTTTTCACTTAGGGGACCTAATTGCACTATCCACTCGACTTAGGGGGCCAATTTGACACTTTTTCCTTTTATCTTCTAAATAAGGCAAAAACTTGTGTGAGACCGTCTCACCGTGAGGCGAGTCGGGTCAAGATGAAAATGTAATACTTATATGCACAAATGAAATACTAAAAATACTAAATATGAATAACGTATTTATTACTTATATGGGTAAATGCAATACCCTTAAAGGAAAATGTAATACTTTTACAATTTGATTTAAAAGTATTATTTTTTTCTCAAAAATATTATATTTTGCCTTATAAGTAATAAAACACTTGCCAACATTACTTATTAGAAAAATGTAATACTTTTGATGAAAAATATAATACTTTTACATCAAATGTAAAGGTATTACATTTTTCTTCAAAAATATTTCATTTTCGCTTATAAGTAACAAACAATTTATTAGTTATTAGTATTATATTTGAGCATATAAGTATGACATTTGCGCATATAAGTACTACATTTGCATGGTGAGACGGTGTCACAAAAGTGTGACCCTTTAAATAATTATTTCATTTATTTTTATTTTCTAACAAATTATTACTTATATTTAAGGATGACTACACAGTTCGATTTGAACCGAACCAAACATCATAGATACCAAAGTGAAACAGTATGGACAGTTCTTGTTACATTTAAGAACTAGAAAAAAGTAAAATAAAATAAAATAATTGTTAAATTTAGATTATTTTAAAATAAAAATAGAATTTACAAAAATAAATAAATAAATAAATAAATTTTGAGCTGACGGGTCAAACCAAAACCTGAATCAGAATAAATGCAAACGAAACCGAACAGATTTATCATTTACAAATAGTGTTTACAAATCTGTTTGGTTCTTGTTCGCATTTTTTTATTCGAGTTTCGATTTGAACCACCGGTTCAAAATTTATTTATTTTTGTAAACTCTATTTTCTATTTTTAAAATAGTCTAAATTCAACAATTATTTTATTTTATTTTTTTCTGTATCTGAATCTTAACAATAACCGTCCATATTGTTTCAGTTCGGTTGTTATAGTGTCCAGTTCAGTTCAAATTGAATCGTAGTCATCCTTACATATAAGCAATAATTTGTTTGAGAAGAAAAATAAATAAAATAATTATTTTAAGGGTAAATATGTCCATTTAACATCAATTGGGAAAAAACTGTCACTTTTAAAATAATTGAGGGGTAAATGTTGATACATGAATAACTTAGGAAATAAAGTGTTATAAGTATAATTCAGGGGGTAAAAGTGTTATTTTTCCGTAATTTTATATTAATCGTTAAACTCTTAAAATATGTATAATTTATTAGGACTCTACATTCTATGCACACTAAAATCCATTCTCTCTCCCTATATTAATAGGAATATTACGGAGTACCATTTAACATTTCTATCTTGACTGAGACTTTTGTATCCTTATAAATATATATCTTCATCATGTACTTTATATGATCATGGATTGATCAATAATAAGATTATTCTTAATACTATTGTTTTCATCTGGTATCCGTAGACCTAACGATCCATAGCTACAACCCTTAAGGAAAAAAAAAAAAATCATTGTTGTTGCCACTAACCCCCGCCACCGACAGGCAACACCACATCCTCTTATCACACCATCTCTAATATTGCATATCTAACCACAACCCCAATGAATACCCTACAAACTATTCATCGCTTTCTCTCTATTAAACTTACTTCATCAAACTACCTATTTTGGAAGACCCAACTTCTTCCCAAATCTCAGGGGATACATTGAAGGCACGTTTATGTATCCGGCTTCATTTATTAAGGCTCTGAATGAATGTCCTGTTGTAGCCGCACTTTGGATGTGTATTCCGTTGTAGTTACACTCCGGATGGGTGTTCCATTGTAGCTGCGCTCCAGATAAGTGTTCCATTGTAGTTGGGCTCCGAATAAGTGTTTTGTTGTAGTCTATCCTGCGATTGAAAATTTGGTTCGTCGGGATTATTTTATATTGTTCATGACAAAGTAGCATCAAGAGAACTACAAGAAAACTGCATCTCTACAAAAAGACTAATTGCAGACATTTTCACCAAGTCAATAACCACAACAAAGCTAAATGATCTAAGGGACAACCTAAATGTTTCTCTAGAGAACCTTAATATTGAGAGGGTGTATTAGGACTCTGTATTATTGGAACACTACCTAGAATCCATTCTCCCTCTCCCTATTATTAGGAATATTACCATTTAACATTTCTATCTTTACTGGGAATTTTTGTATAATTATAAACAAACCTCTTCATCATGTACTTTATAGCATCATGAATTGATCAATAATAAGATTATTCCTAGAAATATTGTTCTCATCTAATTAGAATTTTTTTTTACTAGCAAATTACTTGTTATTGTACGTTTAAGTTTATTTAATCTTCATGTGTAATCTACAATTGTCTACATCTATCTACAATTCTAATAAGAGCCAATAATGTTAGGCCCTGGAACAAAAAAATGGGCAAATTATGCTGTGCATCCGTGTGCACCATGCATGGTGCATACGGATGCAAAAACGAAGTTGTTTTATTAAAAAACGCGCGTCCCACTTAAAAAAAAAAAATTCAGTTTCGATTCCCAGCAACAACATTATGTTGTGCATAATTTTAACAATATATCCAGAATCAATGAACTAAAAATCCAGAATTAATGAACTAAAAATCCAGAATCAATGAACTAAAAATTCAGAATCTATGAACTAAAAATACAGAATGAATGAACTAAAAATACAAGATGAATGAACTAAAAATCCATAGCATTCAAAAAAAAAAAAAAAAAACTAAAAATCCATAATGAATGAACTAAATATCCATAATGAATGAACTAAATATCCAGCATGAATGAAAAAAAAATCAGTTTCGATTTACGTCTAAAAATCCAGAATCAATGAACTAAAAATCCAGAATCAATGAACGAACTAAAAATCCAGAATCAATGAACTAAAAATCCAAAATCAATGAACTAAAAATCCAGAATCTATGAACTAAAAACCCAGAATGAATGAACAACATAATGTTGTTGAGGGGAATCGAAATTGATATTTTTTAAAGTGGGACGCGCATTTTTAGTCAAAAAGACGTCGTTTTTGCATCCGTACGCACCATGCATGGTGCACACGGATGCACAGCATAACGATCCAAAAAACTGTCGGTAGTATTGTTTCTTAAAATGAATGATTCATATTATTTTGATTTTAGTATTTTTTTTAATGATTTTCCTTATTTCCCTCTATTATGTTATTTTATTCCCTTAAATAACCTAAATTCTGTTAGTATAAACTTTAGTAACGGAATATTCCGTTAACTATTTATTATTTTTAACTTACTCATTAATTTCTATAAGAAAGGTTTAGGTTTGAACCACATCCCAATTAGAGTTGGCATAATTGTTAAACATATACTACGAATATGTTAAAATATATTTTAAAACATATATAATATAATATTTAACATAAACTTTGTTCAAATAATTAGTTCGGCTAAATACGTAACATTCAAAGTTAAGCATCAAAGATTATAAATCAAGAACTTTAAAAATCATTTGATTTTTATGCATTTTAAAAAACAAATTATGTTAATTTTTTTTTTTTGTTTAATTAATCTTCTTTTGATTATTTAGATCAGAACAAAACTTAATATTTTAATTATAATTTTGCATTATTTGTATGATTTAGGTCATTATGTTATTAATATTTTTTGTATGCATTTTTATAATGGTACAATTCTACATTACTTTACAAATATTATACTATTATTTTTTTTATCGGACAAAATTATTCTTACATCATTGCGCGCGACCTAACTACAAAGTTGTTGATTATAAATACAATTACACATGGACTCTAAAATGGTAGAACCATTTTCTAACAAATTGACAATGTAGACATCCCACAGGCTTCAATTGAACAAGTTTACACATAAGGATTTTATCAATGCATGAAAACTTCTAAAGAAATTTGTAAGTTAATATTTACTATACCATTATAACAATATCTACTGTAACTATATATTTTAAATTATTTATTATCATCATCTATTGACAGGAATTGTAACAATTGTCATTGACAAACTCTCAAAACAATTTGTCTCAACAACGAATGTAAATTAAAAAAATCAATGATTTCATTATTGATGATGATAAAAAGTATGTACGCCACTTTATTACTCTAATTAAATTAAATTAAATAAAGTAGTAGCTACAACAAAAAATAATACATATGCATTTAATTAATTTAGAATTAGATGTCTATAATGTGTTTATTTAAAAAAAAATTATTCATTATAAAAAATTTAAAAAGAGATATAATTTCATTAGTTATATTATCTTTATTTTATACAATTCAAAGATTCATTACCGTCAAATTTATTATATTCACTATATTGTCCATTGTCTTCTTTTTATATTACCTTTTAATTAAATATCAAAGTTATAATACAAAATATGTTATATATATTTATTTACCAAGTATTTTATACAAATATAATAAATATTAATATTTTGTTCAATACTTTCACATGATAACCTATGACACACATCTCGCAACGCATGAAACATGTAGGGGAAAAACTACAAATACCAAATATCAATAGGTGCTTATAAGATAAAGAGTTAATAATACAACTAAGGTCCCATTGTGACACCCCCGAAATCCAAATTCAATTAAGGGATTAATTGAGTAATTAATCCTATTTCCATTGGTGAATTAATTCCTAAAATCCTGAAAATATATTCAATAGTTGGGGACTAGTAATTGACTAGTCAACCCCAAAGTCAAAGTTGTACCTTAAGCTTTGAAAGGAGTTCCCTTGTTCCTTACACTTCCTTATGTTAGTAAGGGTATTCTTGACCTTTCACTTGGTGTTAGTATTGTAACCTAACCTAGTAGACCACCTTCATTCTTTCCTTACACTTTCTAAAAATCTAGCTCCACCTTCTCTCTAAAAAGGTGGGTAGTTTTTCTCCCAAGCCAAGTTGGAGCCTTGCCAAAACTTCAAGAGTTGCTTCCAAGATTCAACCTTTCATATATTTGGGCATCCAGGAGGGTAAGATCTAAGTTCATCTTGTGTTTTTAGTATTGTCTAAGGTGTCTTTTCTTAAAGATAGGATCTTTATGATCTTTTGGTATGTTCTTGAAGTGGGTTTGGAAGGTGAGCCTTGAGAGGAGCTTGTTGAGGTGTAAAGTGAAGTCTTTAGTCTACAAGAGGTAACCCATGCTCTACAAAATCTATTTTGCTTACCTATATGTGATTTCTTGGATTCTACATGTGATTTGCTATGAAATGTGAGTGTTTATGCATTGTCTTGTGAAAATGCATATCTAGAGCTTGTGTTTAGGGTTCATGTGTGCCATTGCTTGGCTATTCCTTTGATTCAAGTCATTTTGTTGTATTTGGTGAGATTTGGCATGTTTTGGACTTGAATTTGAGTTTGGAGATGAAAATCCGCGAAGGGGTTTATTGTGGTACAGGGGTGTACCCGCGGGCGGAACGGCGGGTAAGGGTCCAACCCGCCGCCCACCCGCGGGGTACACATGTTGGGCAGCCTGTACCCGCGTGCGGAACCACGGGTAGAGGCCTACCCGTGGGCCTACCCGCGGGTACGTGTTGTGATGGTGGCGGGGATTTGTTCCCCGTGATTCTTTTGACTCGGTATTCGGTCTTTGGACTTCCTAATGTTCTTTTCTGGAACTATTTGAGTGTCTTCTTGATGTTTCGTATGTCTAGAACTATATGGTAGGATTCCATGTAGGTTTTGGTGTCGTGAATCGTGATAAGTGTTAAACTTTGTGTTTCGTTGAACCGTGATGAGTCTTGTGTGTTCTTCGGTACTATCTTTGGTTTACCTGTTTGATAAGCATGCTAGTTTGGTGTTTAAATGCTAGCATGTGTGTGTTGTTCGTACCTTCCTATTGTTTGATGATAACTTGTGTTATTCATCGTTGTTGTTGTTGGACTGTGATCCATTCCTTGATTGAGTATGGTTTCATATCTTCGTTGTGATCCGTTGATTGATTCCTGTTGTAGTGTGATGTGTGTGTGTGGCTTTACATGGATTGCACGATTAGTGGTACGGGACACTAGTCACCAAGGTATTGCAGCGGTCCTCGTGGTGGCCGTGACGTGATTATGGAGTTGTGACCTTTGTGTAAGGTTCACGTGATTCTTGGGTGGCATGTGTTGCTGTGTGTGTGATCGGTACCATCATGTACTATGAAATCGGTGGTTCTGTTGGAGATCTGTTAGAGAGGCGACGACGGTCCTCGGAGGGAAAAGGTTGGGCTTGGTGTACAGGGGTCCTGGAGGTAAAGGTCGGAACTAGACATAAGGTTGGGGGTAGCCATAAGGTTGGAACCGGGCATAAGGAAGGCATATCAACTCGTGATGGGTGATGTCACGAGGGCTTGTGTAGCCGTTGTTGTGAGTTCTCTTCTTGTGACGTGTGTAGTCACAAGGGCATGTGTTGCCATCGGTCTTGTCTTTATCCTTTGTGTTGTGGTTATCCTTTGTGGTTTTGGGATGTGTTCCCGTATCCTTATTGAGAGTGTTGCGTCTTGTGTTGACTATTACTCTTGGTTTGTACTTATATATATGTGATCCGTTTCGAAAATGGCTTTACAAGTTATATCTTACTTATGTATGTTATTTCACAAGTATTGGTGGGTTACCAGCATTATTCGCTGACCGGGCGTCGTCCCATGTTTTATTGTGTTCTTTCAGGTGATGTCTAGGCGAGTTCGCGGTCTAGTACTTGCTAGTTTAGCTTCTCCCTTACGCTTTGTGGCCTGTGTGCCAGTTTAGATGTAGAACTTTGAGACAATGGGTTTAGATGTAAACATTGCAGATGTTGCCTGTGCGTTCATCCTTTTGGTGAACGTGGCATAGCACCCCGTGTTCCAGATTATATCTATCTATCTTTCAGTCTTCCGCTGTGATTGTTGTTTGGTTTAGTTATCTGCATGTTTAAGGCTTTAAAATAGCATGTTTTTAGGGGGTGTTACAGTTAGTATCAGAGCCTAGGTTTGAGCCTAGGAAGGAGTAAGTCTAGACTTTCTAAGTGGCTAAGTGTGGTTTGAGACCTTAAGGTGACCGTAAGAATCTAAGTGTTTAGACTTAGGATCTTTAGGACGCGTGGTGAGGTTGTGAGTTCTTTTATCATTTTCTGTTGTGTTGTATTTGCGTGTTTTCCTTTTAGCTTTGGTTCTCTTTAGTTAAGGCACCAGGTAAGGGTGCGAGCCCTAAGTTTCCTCCCGTCATCATGCTGTTGTTGTAGAAGTCGAGGATGGCTTCATCGAGACGTCATACAAGGTCTTCAGAAGCAGTCACCAGTGAACAGTTAGCTCAAAGTCTCCATCAACTGACGCAGATCACCCAGACGCTGAGCGACGCCCTACTCAACAACCACCCTCTTCAGAATGGGAATCGTGACATAGTACGTCAAGTCGCAAGTCTCCGTCCCCCGATCTTCGCCGGTGAAGAAGTTTCCGTAGTGCTGGACGAAAGGATCCGGATGTTTGACAAGACCTTCGAAGTTGTGGTATGCCCGGAGAATCGCTAGGTGGAGTTGGCTACGCCCTACCTTCGGCAAGAAGCGGACTCGTGGTGGTTGCTTGAAAGGCCAGCTTGTAGACAAGATCCGGAGTTCAGTTGGGAAGACCTGAAGGTTAAGTTACGCGAGCGGTTCTATCCTGCTCAAGTTAAGGAGGCCTACCTTTGTGCAACCGACCTCTACCGAGTTCAGCAAGCTCAAAAAGGAATCGGGGAGAACCATAAGAAGAAGCTTGACGAAAGTGTTTCACCTGTGGATATGAGTTTGATGGCTACTAGTGTTGGATCAACAAGAAGCCTGCAAAGAGACGACACTAAGAGAGGTAAGGCTCCCCAGCCAATCTGGAAGATCAAGGCTAAGGGAAGGCGCCCCGTTTGCAAGAAGTGTGGAAGTGACCACCCCGACGTTGGCTGTCATGGTAAGCCGATAGAGTGCTTTGCTTGTGGCAAGAAAGGTCACCGGTCCTTTGAGTGCAGGGCTAAGAGGAAGACTTCAACGGACTCAACAACAACCTCGGCAAGGCAAGATCAACAGTTGTGACACAGATGCAAGTGAGAACCGTGGAAGTAAGTTTTGTACCCTTTTTGTTGCACCTCCCTTCGTCTTTGTGCCTTTCCTGCGTGTTAGCTTCGGGCGTTAGCTTGTTTGAGTGTTGCCTTGACCCTCGCAAATCTCTTCTTTCCTTTAGACAAACCCAATCACCCCTTTTGCCAAGTGATCCTTTTCTTCCAAACCTTGTTCTTGTGTTCTTTCCAAACCATCTTGTGCATGGCGGCGGTGACATCAGCCTATGAAGGAATCCCGCAAGGTCTAAGAGTTAAACCGCGTCTGAGTCGAAGTAGAAGTTGCCTGGAGTCGAGAATCCTTAACCCTCTTTAAGCCGTCTTTCTATCATCTTCTTGTCAAACCAATTGTCTCTTTCCGAGAAATCTTCCCTACCTCTTCGAGCTTCGTTCTCGTTTCCTTCTTAATTCGATTCTATACAAGATGACAACCTCGTTTTCCTAAGTTGTAATCTTGAAAATCTTGATTTCCTTCTTAACCTACGCTATTCTTGAGCCTAAATCTAGTACCCCTCATTAGGAAATCCTTTCAATTCTTTCAAACCTCGTTCTTGTTCCTCTCCTGAGTTGACTCTATTCAAGGTTACGACCTCATCTCTCCTAAGTTGTGACTTTGAAAATCTTGATTCCCTTCCTAATTATTGCTATCCTTGAGCTCAAACCGGATACCCTCATTGAGGAAATTCTTTCAATCCCTAAAACCCCGTTTTGATTCCTTACTCCTTGAGTTGTAGCATTGTTTACAACCCTCTTCTTCTTAATCAACATGGTCCTCGAATTGTTGAACCTAACTCTTACCTTGATCGTCCCTTTGAAGCGAACCTCGTTCTTGTATTCCCTGCTTCTAACGATTCTGTGCAAGGGGGCAACCTTATTTCCTAAGTTACAACTTTGATGACTTTGATCCTATTCCTAAGTAACGTGGTCCTTGAGTTTCTGAACCTTAAAACCCTTCACTCTAATCTTTTCCATTGAACCGAATCTCTTCTTGTAAGCCTTCTTTCCCCTGAGTTACCTTTCTCCTTTGTTACCGTTCCTGTTTTGAACCTTTCATCCGAACCGAAGTTTTGAGGTTTCAAGCGTTGCTTTGTAGAGAGTTGGAAGAGCTGTGCTAATGCAAATGTTAAGGCAGTAGCCTTCATCAAGTTAGCCCAAGAGCCGGAGAGAAGGACATCCAACTCGTGTTTTGGATCTAGCAGTTGTAGCTTTGTCGAAAGTGACAAATCAAGTTCAAGCAGATGCCGAGCTCAAGTTGTGTAGTGTGAGTATCTTGTTTCCTCTGGTTGAAGAAGCCATCAGAGATCACTTGAAGATGAGACCCTGGTTTTGTGACCCTGGGTGATCTAGTTTAGAGTTCTTGTGGTGTCAGTTTCTGTTTGTGGCTCGTCCCTTAGCTGAGCCGTCTCGTTTTGAGTAGATCGTTGGCTAGTTTTGAGCAGGAGTCAGGCTCGGTGTAAAGTTAGTTTTCCCTTCCGGTTAATCTTTTATCTATCACCCTATCTTCTTTCTTGTCTTACCTTTGTGAACCCTCAACCTATCTCTAAGTCTTGTCTCTCATTTTGTTAACCGACGGTTTTGGTGTTGAACTTCGTTGTGACCAAACCTATCTATCTCCCCACTTTAATTTGAACCCTTGTTTTCTCTAACTTTGGTTAGTGATGAACACCTTTGTTGCTTAAAACCTCGTTTGCAACCCATCTCTTAATCTTTGTCATCTGTTTCGCAAGCCGACCGTTTTCGTTGTGGAACCTTGTTGCGTCCCTTGCTTGTTTGGTAGCAGGTTTGTTGGTAGTTGTTTGCTCAGTTTTGTGTCTAGTCGTTCTCTCTCTTGTTTTGCCGTGGTTGCTAGCTTGTAGTTTAAGTAGTTGGTTCAGTTGCTTCGCTTTCATGAAGACGCAGTTCGTCGCTGTGCACCACAGGCTGGACCAGATTGAAGCCAGTTAAATCCGTAGAGGAGAAGTTGATGAAGAATCTGAGGAGTCGGAGAGCGAGTCCTTCTAGAGTGAAGATGTGGCTATCTTGTTCGCCTTTCCTGAGTAGTTGTGTCTCCTTAGGCGTTGTTGCCGTTTGTTGGTTGTTCGTTGTTGTTTTTGTGCTTGTTTTTGCCTGTTGCCTTGTTGTTTTGATTAGCTTAGTAGTAGTTGGTGTTTTGTGTTGGTTGTTTAGTTCTTAGCGGTTGACTAGAAGTCGGTGTTTGTGTTGAGGCTAGAGTTCACGATGCTCAGTTTATCCGTTTGTTAAACTCTTGTCAATCCTTGATTTGATATGCCTACTTTCTTGCTTTGAAATTCTTGTGGATTCTTTTGAGTTTTGACCAAAAGAGTTTGTTCTTGAACCTCTTGTCACAATGTTGTTTCCTATCACCGTTTGCCTTTAATTCGTCGCACCTAAGCTTCGGGGACGAAGCTTCTTTGAAGGGGGAGAGGATGTGACACCCCGAAATCCAAATTCAATTAAGGGATTAATTGAGTAATTAATCCTATTTCCATTGGTGAATTAATTCCTAAAATCCTGAAAATATATTCAATAGTTGGGGACTAGCAATTGACTAGTCAACCCCAAAGTCAAAGTTGTACCTTAAGCTTTGAAAGGAGTTCCCTTGTTCCATACACTTCCTTATGTTAGTAAGGGTATTCTTGACCTTTCACTTGGTGTTAGTATTGTAACCTAACCTAGTAGATCACCTTCATTCTTTCCTTACACTTTCTAAAAATCTAGCTCCACCTTCTCTCTAAAAAGGTGGGTAGCTTTTCTTCCAAGCCAAGTTGGAGCCTTGCCAAAACTTCAAGAGTTGCTTCCAAGATTCAACCTTTCATATATTTGGGCATCTAGGAGGGTAAGATCTAAGTTCATCTTGTGTTTTTAGTATTATCTAAGGTGTCTTTTCTTAAAGATAGGATCTTTATGATCTTTTGGTATGTTCTTGAAGTGCGTTTGGAAGGTGAGACTTGAGAGGAGATTGTTGAGGTGTAAAGTGAAATCTTTAGTCTACAAGAGGTAACACATGCTCTACAAAATCTATTTTGCTTACTATATGTGATTTCTTGGATTCTACATGTGTTTTGCTATGAAATGTGAGTGTTTATGCATTGTCTTGTGAAAATGCATATCTAGAGCTTGTGTTTAGGGTTCATGTGTGCCATTGCTTGGCTATTCCTTTGATTCAAGTCATTTTGTTGTATTTGGTGAGATTTGGCATGTTTTGGACTTGAATTTGAGTTTGGAGATGAAAATCCGCGAAGGGATTTATTGTGGTACATGGGTGTACCCGCGGGCGGAACGGCGGGTAGGGGTCCAACCCGCCGCCCACCCGCGGGGTACACAGGTTGGGCAGCCTGTACCCGCAAGTGGAACCTCGGGTAGAGGCCTACCCGTGGGCCTACCCGCGGGTACGTGTTGTGATGGTGGCGGGGATTTGTTCCCCGTGATTCTTTTGACTCGGTATTCGGTCTTTGGACTTCCTAATGTTCTTTTGTGGAACTATTTGAGTGTCTTCTTGATGTTTCGTATGTCTAGAACTATATGGTAGGATTCCATGTAGGTTTTGGTGTCGTGAATCGTGCTAAGTGTTCAACTTTGTGTTTCGTTGAACCGTGATGAGTCTTGTGTGTTCTTCGGTACTATCTTTGGTTTACCCGTTTGATAAGCATGCTAGTTTGGTGTTTAAATGCTAGCATGTGTGTGTTGTTTGTACCTTCCTATTGGTTAATGATAACTTGTGTTATTCATCGTTGTTGTTGTAGGACTGTGATCCATTCCTTGATTGAGTATGGTTTCATATCTTCGTTGTGATTCGTTGATTGATTCCTGTTGTGGTGTGATGTGTGTGTGTGTCTTTACCTGGGTTGCACGATTAGTGGTATGGGACACTAGTCACCAAGGTATTGCAGCGGTCCTCGTGGTGGTCGTGACGTGATTATGGAGTTGTGACCTTTGTGTAAGGTTTACGTGATTCCTTGGTGGCATGTGTTGCCGTGTGTGTGATCGGTACCATCGTGTACTATGAAATCGGTGGTTCTGTTGGAGATTTGTTGGAGAGGGGACGACGGTTCTCGGAGGGAAAAGGTTGGACTTGGTGTACAGGGGTCCTGGAGGTAAAGGTTGGAACTAGACATAAGGTTGGGGTAGCCATAAGGTTGGAACCGGGCATAAGGAAGGCATATCAACTCGTGATTGGTGATGTCACGAGGGCTTGTGTAGCCGTTGTTGTGAGTTCTCTTCTTGTGACGTGTGTAGTCACAAGGGCATGTGTTGCCATCGGTCTTGTCTTTATCCTTTGTGTTGTGGTTATCCTTTATGGTTTTGGGATGTGTTCCCGTATCCTTGTTGAGAGTGTTGAGTCTTGTGTTGACTATTACTCTTGGTTTGTACTTATATATATGTATTCCGTTTCGAAAATGGCTTTACAACTTATATCTTACTTATGTATGTTATTTCACATGTATTGGTGGGTTACCAGCATTATTCGCTGACCGGGCGTCGTCCCATGTTTTATTGTGTTCTTTCAGGTGATGTCTAGGCGAGTGCGCGCTCTAGTACTTGCTAGTTTAGCTTCTCCCTTACGCTTTGTGGCCTGTGTGCCAGTTTAGATGTAGAACTTTGAGACAATGGGTTTAGATGTAAACATTGTAGATGTTGCCTGTGCGTTCATCCTTTTGGTGAACGTGGCATAGCACCCCCCGTGTTCCAGATTATATCTATCTATCTATCTATCTTTCAGTCTTCCGCTGTGATTGTTGTTTGGTTTAGTTATCTGCATATTTAGGGCTTTAAAATAGCATGTTTTTAGGGGGTGCTACACCCATCATATACACAACAAGGCAAATCTAAAGCTTCCTACACCATATTCTCATTGCACTATGAATCCATCTATGCTACCACCAGTAACCCAATTGCACATGACACTACTATTAAAAAAAAAAAAAAAAAGGGACATGTACTGAAGAGGAACACAATGACAATGCTACCCAAAAGAGAATTAAGAAGAATTAGAGAAATTTAAATTAAAAGTAGTATTTATTTAGACTATCGTTTTTAGACTACGTATTTAGACTAGCGTTATTACAAAGTAAAACATTTATTTTAGTGACAATAAAATCAATCTCTAATATATTATCTTGCATTTATACACTTTAAATTAATAATTTAATTAAATAAACAAATTCAATATTTATTTATCTATGCATGAACATCTTCGATATAATATTGTATTGATATACTTTGAAATACTTATTTAAAAATAATCATTGGGCATTATTTCATTCGGGCAAAGCGTGTAAAAGAACTAGTTTATTTATACACATAAATTAAAGATCATGTCAAAATAAGTTATAATTTTCTTTAATTTTATTTAAATAAAGAAAAGTATTTCAAAAACATCCAGCTTGACTAAAAGATGAAGGATACAATGATGCATCCAGCTTGACTAAAAGTATAACTGGCAATTAAAATACCATATGATATTTTATTTTTACATAAACATATAGCATTAATTTTCTTTAATTTTATTTTATGGTATCAGTCGCTCTCGGTTGGAGACATGCAGTATTTAAATTTTTTTTCATGAATAACATTTAATATTCATTTGAATAAAAGATATTGCATGTGATGCAAGGCAAAACAAAAGTTATACTGTCTTTCCAGAACTCCATTCTACACAGCCATGGACTGTAGAGCGGAAACCCTATGCGCTACTGATCCCACGCGATTCAATAGGAACTAATGGAAGAAAATTTATACAGACCAAATTGCACTTTTGGTCCCTCAATTATTAGCGGATATGCAATGTAGTCTTTGAATTTTAATTTGAACAGATTCAATTTCTCAATCTTTCTAACTTTAGCCAATTTAATCCTTCCGATATTTTTATCGTTGGAATCCGTTTAAAGCAGGAATAATTTAGGAATTGCACATGTCACTTAATATATTTCTCAATTTCTTCCCTCCCTTCTGTGATTTACGCACAATTATTTGGTTGGTGAAGAAGAGCTAGAGGCAGTGGTGAAGGAACTATATATTTTGGAGGATCGAGAAAGGAAAACCGGGTGCTGCCGATGAAGGCCGCCCTCTCAAGAATGTTCAACTGATTCCAATCAATAAAGATATGTTATCTGATAGGAATGAGATTCTCATGAACTATTATTGTTGTTGTGTTGCTATTATTAATTATTTTTAACTATTATCTTTTTGTTTTATTATTAATGATGTTATAATTAAAAAAAAATACTCCGTAATTAATAATAACTCAATACTAAATTACAAATTCAAATAAAAATAGAATAAATTAAATTATTAATAACAATTAACATAATGTTTAACACTATATATATATATATATATATATATATATATATATATATATATGTGTGTGTGTGTGTGTGTGTGTGTGTGTGTGTGTATGTGTGTGTGGCCTTTTGGGGTTGAGAGTCAACTCAAATGTTCGATTTTAGGTGGGTTTAAACTTTAAATGATATTAAAAATCTAAATTCGAATAAACATTATATTAACCAACAACTGTTAAGAGTTAATTAGACTTTTAAAATAAATATGTAATAAACTGCTATCAATATAATAAGCTATTCAAAGTAATTTTTTTCATTTTTAACTTATTGGCATTAATAAATCAAGTCAAAAAAATTTATTTACCGAAATTTAATTTTAACTATTTGACCAAGACAACCCGTTAAAGTAGGCAAACAAGTCAAACTTTGGCTAGTAAGCCATTTTCCAACACACCCATGTCTCTACAAATTATATGATTGATTGGGGTTCACTTTGCATTGTATACCTTGATCCAGAATGACATTCAGATTATATATATGCATTTAATATATTATGTACATTCAATTAATAGATTATGTACTGTAAATAAATTAAAAATACATAATAAATTAACTATAATAAATACACAATTTATTGACTAAAGATACATAATATATTAATTATATATATATATATATATATATATATATATATATATATATATAATATGAATATGGTCCATCATGCGTATGGTGGATCCTGGTGCAAAATATATCAATTGAAATGTCTCTCGGCAAATTATTCTGTGGACCCTGGTCCACCTTGCAAGGTGGATCCAGGTCCAAAAATACAAAATTTATATACTGAATGTTCACAATTTAGATACTGAATATTTATAATTTTTATAAACTAAATGTTCACAATTTACATACTAAATGTTCACAATTTACGTACTAAATGTTCACAATTTATATACTAAACGTTCACAATTTACATATTGAATGTTCACAATTTTACATACTGAATGTTCACAATTTTACATACTGAATGTTCACAATTTACATACTGAATGTTCACAATTTACATACTGAATGATGTCTTGTTACAATTGGTGATTTGATTGCATCTTGTGAGTTCGGCCAAACTCTCTTGATAGTTCTAAGACAATTTATCTAAGCAAGAGATTGCTAGATCAATTGTAGCTCTAGGCCAATTTGTATTTACTTACTTTAAGTTCCAAAAGGCCTAAGTTAGGAATGAGCTAGGTGAAGACCACGTGTTTGATGAAATACTTCTTAGGATCACAGTCACTTGAAGGTATTCTATACCAAGAAAAGACTTAGTAAATCGAGAGGTGAAAGGCAGTTGTAAAGCCTCACTCGAATCACTCAATTGCAATGTCACAACCTTCGACTTAAGACAGTAGAACCATCATGTGATAGATCAACAATTCCATTCCTAGCTTTCTTTAACTGCATTCATCTACTTGTTTAAATCTTGATCTCTACAACCTCAAACTCTATGCACACAAAGCTTGCGTGAACATGTATGTGATAAGCATGAATCTTATTCCTTAGCTCAAACCAATTTAGCACTTCTAAATCTTTCATTCTTTGAGAACGATAAAAACTCAAGGTTGTAACTCCTATCTTTTGACCTCTTGTCATTAGTTTATCTTACTCTACACGTATGTGAAATGCTTGAAATCTAGAGTTTGATGATCTCACATACTTCACTACATTACGAACACTAACCACACTACTACCTACCGCTATCAAACCATCCTTTACAATATACTAACATTGTGGAGAGAGAGAGAGGAAGGATTAAATAAGAACATGGTCTTCTTGTAAAAAGTGAAGGCTGATCACAACCGCCAATCAAAGTTTATCAAATGTTGAGAGTTTTAGTTAAAATACACAAGTCAATTTTATAATTATTATAAAGAGTTAAATTCATTTTTAGTCCTAGATTTATGTGTCAGTCAACTTTAAGACCTTTTTTTAAAAAAAATTTTATCAAAACATCTACTTTTGGTCTTAGTATTATTGTAACACCCCCGATTTTAGCAAAATTTAAAAGCTTAAATCATGAAGATAAATCTAACCATTTCATAAAACCAAGCGGAAGCTAATATTAAAGTACGAGGATGTTATGCCACATCTATCTAACTATAGATGCACAGGCTAGAATTTAAACCAAAACCATCATTAATCTAACAATCCATAAGTCTAGGCTCACAGGCCACAAAACTAGAACTACAGAAAAACAAGCTACGCTATCTCGGTCCACATCTAGCGCGCTCTCTCGATCTACTCAAAACCTGTTAAACATATGGGATAGCACCCGTCAGCAAATAAAGCTGGTAACCCACCAATACGAGTTGAGTACCATATAATATAGATATAATAAAAACCATTTGAGACTGGAAGTACATATATAGCCTTTTAAAATGAGGAATAGAAACATCGTGAAACTCATCATAGTTCACTTTCAAATAAAGACCGACATCAAACAGTTACTCAATAAATCAACAAGAGTAACTGTAACACCCCATGTTACGGCTTTCAAACCCGAATTAATTATTAAATTAATTTCGTTAATTAAAATAATTAACAGGGATTTAATCCAATTATAATTCTCTTAATTAATCTATGCGGTCCTCGGTGGATCTTGGACCTTTGCCTGAACTAGAAACCTTAAGCCTGTAGGGAATAAAGAAAGTGGGCCTTATTATTCAGACTCTGAATAGGTTTCCCTTAAACATATAAATAGAAGATTAGGAAGCAGATAGAACCCTTCCTCACCTCCTACTTACTCGAAAATACTCTCAGGAAATCCAACCGAGGAAATCCCCCACCAGCAAGCTTAGGAAGATCAATTGGGAGAAGAATCTTAGGGAAGAACCTTAGTAGCCAAGGGAATCGATTATGGCTAAGAGGTAACACATGTCTTACAAAACCTATTTTCCTTGCTATATCTTGATTATTGGCTCCTTTGATGTGTGATTCTGTGATTGAGTCTTGATAGAGCCTTACCTAGGATTTATGTTGTGTTTATTTGATAATCTTGATGATCTTGATATTGTGATTGATTATATGTGTAATATCATATTTTAATTATGTCTAGAGCTTGTCCCTATGGTTTATATCGTGAATCTCGTTGTTGTGATGTTCTTGGTATATTCGGGTGGGATTGTGCATGATCAGGTGTTGAGTCTAGCCTAGGACTTGTCTTTAGGGCTTTGCATATAGATTTCTTGATGTTCTTGAGGTTCCGGATGCTTCTGACCCGTTATATGATTGATGATTGAGTCTTGGCATGTTTAGGAATCGTGTTAGAACGTAATTGGAATGTTTCTTGGTTTAATCTTCGTTAATTGAATCTGTGATGTTGTTGTTACGTGTTGGAATGTGTTTGGACTTGGTTTTGAGTTCCACGAGCAAACCCCGAGCCGAATTTCTACCTTTGTACCAGTGGGGGGTAGGTGGGGGGACGAATCCCCACCACCTACCCGCTGCCCCGTACTGCTGAATTCTAGCGGGCAGCCGGCGGGCAGTCGACTGCCTGCCGGGCACCCGCTGGAATGGGACGCCCACCAGCGGGTGGTCCACCACCCACCGATCACCCGCTGGAATGTGGGTGTGTGGTGGGGCGTTTTCCCCGTTTGATGTTTCCCCGTGTCCCGTTGTACCCCGCTTGACGTGTACGAGTCTCGTTTGATGTTTTGAATACCGTTCTAGGAATTTATGTGTAGTATGTACCGTTTTTATTGTGTCTTGATTGCTATTGACTGATTATGTGTTGACTGATTGAATGATGATGGGTATCGTGGTCATTGCGCAATGATCGATGTGTCTGATGATGAGATTGTGATTGGTGGAGATGAATTGTTGGCGGAAAGCACAACGAGTTCTCAGTTATCGTGCTAAAGGCACGGACCACCCCTTATACTTGCTGGCTAAAGACTTGGGCCAGGGTATAAGTGCGGCGGTGTCATGTTAGAGCTATATGCGCTGACCCCTTGGTATTGGTGCTAGATGCACGGACCATGCGAATGACACTTCGGTGCTACCATGTTGGTGGACTTGTTGGTGGTTACGGAGTGTGGCATGTAGTTGCTCCGGAGGAATAAGGGTGGCCTGGAGGTACAAGTTGGAACTGAAATAAGGATGGAGTGGAGTGAAAAGGTTGGAACTTGGTATAAGGTTGGAGGATTGATTGTGTGCTTGATGATTACTTGCTAATTGACTGTCTTTGAATCCCATCGTTGCCTTTATTTGCCAATTATGAGCTTGCTTGTGTATTATGCCTTGTCTTGTGTTCTTAGGATGTATGCTAGTCTTTAAGATTATTCTATAATGTCAAGTTTGTTGTTGTGTCTTGAGTCTTGATCTTGGTTTAAAGCTAGAGTTGCTTAGGTTATATATGCATTCCGGTTTCAAAATGATTTTCTTATATCTACCTATATTGTACTTAACGCGTTGGAGTGGGTTACCAGCATTATTCGCTGACGGTTGTTACACCGTATGTGTTTCATGTGCAGATCAGTAGCTTCGGAGCGCGTTAGATGAACTCGTGGATTTAGCTTAGTAGTAGTTAGATGGCCTGTCAGCCTTGTACTGTATTTTGGATAGTAGTTATGATTTATGCCTTGTTCAGTTAGTTTAGCCTGTGCATCTAGGTTCTCAAACCTAGATGTGGCATAGCACCCCGACTCTTACGGATTATTTATGCTCTGTTTGGGATGGTTAATGATAGTTTGCGTTATTTATATAAGCTTTTAATTGTTTAAAAATTAGGGGTGTTACAGTAACATAGGCAACATGCTTAACAATAAGATACATAATACGACAATCAATCAAGGAACCAATACAATGATAAGGCCAATGGATTCCTCGAGGACATAGCCAAACCAAGACATTCACCGGAGAGTCATCGCAATGACTGGAATCATAAAGGATCAATGTGGAGTTACCAAAACACTCAAAGGGCCTAACAAGGCAGAACATCACCGCAATGAAGCCTAGTGCACGGTGCTTCCCACGCAACCGTCACCACCGCCCATCTAGCGGAACCTCACTTCCATACGCAACACCAACATTGTAAGGCAGAGCTTCACCACAATGAAGTCTAGCGCACGGTGCTTTCCACACATCCTTCGCCACCGCCCATCCAGCGGAACCTCACTCACATCCACAAAACAACCAAGCAAGGCAGGATCTTCACCGCAGTGAAGCCTAGTGCACGGTGCTTTCCACACCGTCGCCACCGCCCATCCAGCGGAACCTCACTTACCCCACAACATCACACTCACAACCAAACCATCAATTACCAACTCCCACACAATCCAACAGAGGAAGGCTCATCAAGAGCTCAATCAAGGAATCAACAAAGAGTACCACATATGTACAATGTCACATCAAGGGATTCAATCGATAGATTTCAATGAAAGACATGAATCAGCAATCAAGGCAACGGTGTAACAACGATAGACTTTAATCCAAAGATTACCATTATTGGTAATGCAAATTGCCAATCTTCATTAGGAACAAACGAACAACACATGCTAGCATCAACAACAATAGAACTAGTGTGTACATCAAAAGGATAGACATAATGGTTCCAACAAACCTCAATGGCTTCACATAAATCCAACGATTCACAATGTTGGACCATAAGCACGATTCAAGACTCATAATCCTATCATGGATACTTAGGACACCGTTCTAGACGTACGAAACATCAAAGGAGACACACAATTGCACAATGGGTCAATAAAACAAGAGGCCAAGAAATCAATATACCGTACCAGTGGGTGGAACGGTGGGTGGACAACCGCCTGTCGTTCCCCTTGCTGTGTACCAGCGGGTGGACAACCACCCGCCGTTCCGCCTGCTGTGTACCAAACCACCACCCGCGGGTGGACAGCCACTCGTGGGTACACACCTGTACCCACCAAATTTCCCTTCGGAGAAAAACATCAACATTTCCAAGTTCAAGTCCAAAACACCCAAAATCTCACATTTCACAAGAAAATGACTTGAACACATGAATAGCTCAATGAATAGCATTTATGAATCCTAGATACAAGCTCTAACATGCATAAACACAAGATTATGCATCAAATCACTCACAACATCAAGAACATCAATAGAGTAGCAAGAAATCTTCATAGCAAGTATAAAATAGATTTTGTAGAGCATGGGTTACCTTTGTAGACCAAGAAACTCTTCCTTTTACCTCCTATACCTCTTCTTGAAGCTCTTCCTTAACAAAGTCTTCTTAACACAACCAAAACCACACAAAGAAAACCACACTTAGATAAAGACTAGGTAAAACTAACCAAAAGCACTATCTATGCTAAGATCTTACCCTTCCTAGTGCTTTGGTTGTGGAAAGGTGGAATCTTGGAGAGTTCTCTTGCGATGATGAAGGTGGATTTTACTTGGCTTGGAGAGTAAGCTAGGCTTTTTAGAGAGAAGGTAGAAAGAAGGGAAAATCCTGAAATGACTTGGAGTGCCTTGGCTAGGATAGGATTTTAAGTCTAGAATTTGTGAAAAGACCAAAAGGGCCCCTTCTCCCCTACAAGGATTAAAGCACAAGGTCTACCCATTTACCAAATTAAAATGCTAAGGGATTTGGTCAAACTAGGTCCCTTAACTAATTTCAAAGGGGAATTAAGAAAGGAATTGTAAGGCCAAAAGGAATTAATTAAGAAATTAATTCGAGTTTAAGGAGCGAATTTCCGGGGTGTCACACTTATTGTAGCATGACCATTTTTTGTCATTTATCAACAAAATAGTTTAAATATCTAAAAACATAATAAGTTCCAATCCAGGTTATACCCCTAATTTTTGTCCCTTTTTTCTGTTAAATTTTTTTGTACCTTATGCTATAAAAGTTGTACTACATAATTTTTTGGACAAAAATATCCTTGCCGTTATAACTTCTGTTATCTTTCCACACTATTATTACTATGTACATGCATACACAATAATTTTTTCTTACATCCTTCAATGGTAAGTTTTAATTCATTTAGGTTTTAATTAAAATGTTACCATAGTTATATATAGCAATTTATCATTCTATAATTTTTACTCAAAAATATTAATATGAATTATACAATTATATATATATATATATATATATATATATATATATATATATATATATATATATATATATATACACACACACACACACACACACACACACTATTATTTAAAAAAATAATATAACTAAGATTTTAATATTTAATTTTAATATTGGTCATATTTTTTTTTGCGCATCGCGCATGTAAAATACTAGTCATTAAATACAAGGACATCTCGGTCTTCAATTATGGATTTTTATATAAAAACAAACATAAAAAAAAAAATATAGCGGGTCAACCTACTTTGTAATTTTGTATAAAAAAAAGATCGAAATGTCTTTCTATTTAATGACAGACAGAAGACTAAAAATGGTCATGCCATAATAATACTAGAACCAAAAATGAAATTAACTCTTATTATAAACTTTCAAGTTTACAATATTTATAATTTGAACTTGCTCTTTTTTCTTTTATTTTTTAGCAACCCTTAATCGTTGATCCACCTAAATAAATGGATCATATCAGCCATCATATTTTACCTGGGAACGTGTTTTCACCTAAACCCACTCTACACACAAACATGGTGTGGGCGATCGAGCATAACACTTATAGCATGCCCCATCCATTTTGAGAAGAAGGCCCACATCATCAAGTAGGTAATCCTAACAATATATATGTGGATTTAAATATAATCCTAACAATATGTGGATTTAAATATTGAAACCTTATTAGAAAAAGACATTTCAGTGACCATGCACATCATTAAGTAGGTAAGACTCAAAACTTAGATATAGTGTATTCTTGCAAAAATAAATAAATAAATAAAAACTAAGTTTTTAATGCTTCTTTAAAAAAAATCAATATGACTCAAAAAATTTAGTATGAGTTTTTCTATGTAGTATGGCTGGATTACAAGGTAGCTTGCTTGGAAGGCTGATAAAGAATTTTTATTAATTTAATTTCTATAATGTTCTACTTACAAAATTTCAATTGTGAAACAATACGATATGATGCTGCATTGGTCATATTCAGAGATAGATTATGAGTTTTAAATTCAATCAATGAAAGATTATAACAATTTATTATCAAAGTGATTCTTCAAAGATTGTTATAGGTTAACGAATCCTTTCCAATCAAATATTCATTTTGAGATATTGGTTTAAGGGGTGATGAAGAAAAAAAATTGCATACATTTGGAGTGTGAGATTATGATGTAATTAACTAAGTTACATTATAAATATTGAAATATGATTTCATTTAAATCATATGATGTGAGATAAATCTCGAAATTCATAACTTATTATTGAATACTATCATAAACAATCTCAACAAATTTTCTTTTCGTGTTAAGTGATATTTTAGTCCAATAATGAGGCAACCTGATGAAATGGATGATAACCTGCTATCAGATGAAATTGCATACATTTGGAGTGTTCAGTGGTCTAATTACACTCTTTTTTCGTTCAGTGACCTAATTGTATTTTCAGATTACGTTCAATGACTGATTCGGACCTTCTTTTTTTTTATATAGTTTTAGTAATATATATTAAAATTCTATATTTAATGCATGAATAATGACCATTTTTTTTCAGTTTTTTCTCCGCTATTTTTTTTTTTTTTAATTTCATTGATCAAAAGTAGAGAAGTAAAATGGTAATGAGTTTTGTAATTGCTAAAGGATTTGATTCCAAACGTAGGATAAAATAAAAGTAGATAAACAAATATGGTAATATCAAATGAGTATCAAAACCCATAGTAGCTAGGGTACAAAAGTCCCTAACTAGACACCACCAAAGTAATTTTAGAAGAGAATGTAAGATTGCAACAGATGAATCTAAATCCCAATCTTTAATTTGAAAAAAATAAATTTTTAACTTCAAATTCAAATTAAAATCCCAAGCCAAATTGGTTTATTTTAGTAATTTAACAAACTAAGCCTAACCTAATGCCGCAACTCCTAACCCTAAACCTATCCCTCTTTTATTAATGAATAATTGTGTAGTGAAGTAATAAATTCTTTGGGGGTAATATGGGGGAACTAACAACCCTATCCTCTTTCATTAAATCGATTATCATCAAATATAACAATATGAAAATTTTACCTTGTTAGTTAATATCATCTCAAAATAAATAATAAATATATTAAATCTGTACAAAGTTATTACCACAATATCCAATATAAACTTAATATATTTCACAAGATTTAAACCTTTGCAACAGAGACACAATGCCAATCAGGCGCGGAGACAGGATTAGATAGTGCCGGAGGCAATTATGATTTAAGAATTAATAATTAAATATATTAATATTCATTTAACATATTTCAACATACATTATTGCAAATTACAAATATATAAAACCGAGCAGCAGAGTAATATTTTCTTCTCAATAATGTTCCTGCTCATGATATATAATTATATATGTAATCGCCCTATGCTTTAGCTAAGCTTAATTAATTCTTTGTTTCAAATTAATATCTATCTTATATATCTAATTCTTTGTTTATGTATTCACCTTCTTCTTTGACAAGGAAGACTGAAGCCACCATTAATGCAATTATTCATATAATGCCGCTTGAAGAGAAATGAAAATATACAATACCAATAATTCATCAAAATATTCAATATATATATATATATATATATATATATATATATATATATATATATATATATATATATATATATATATATATATATATATATATATATAAGACTAGGTTACTCCTTGAAGATAAAAATTGATATTGTGAAAAGCTTAAAAAATAGAAAACTTAGTTTGCAAAATTGATTGGGAGGGACCAAATATTTTGAGAAAGGATACCAAAAATAAATATTATACTATTAAAAATTTTTGGGAGAGGGAAGGGTGCCCCCTGCACCATGCAGGTGGCTCCGCCCCTGGTGCCAATAACTTTTTCTATAAATAATACTTCCTCCATTTCATTTTATGTATTTGGTTCGATAAATAATATTTAACTAAAATTATTTTTAATTTAATTTTTTATAATATTAAATTTAATATTAGTATATAAAATTTGTATATTTAAAAATTTTATTAAAATAATATTAAAGACAAAAAAATTATAATTAAAAATAAGTAAAAAAAATACTGAATAAATAAACAAAAAAATAATTTAACTAATAAATAATAAACAAAACATATAAAATGAGACATTGAGGTATAAAATAACGTATATCATACATATCAAAATTATGTGGTCTAATGGTACTCGGGTTAAATTTTTATTTGGAAGGCTGTGAGTTGGAATAACAGTGGCTAAGGTGTTATTGGTTCTGCATTCAAAAAAAAAAAAAAAAAAAAACGCATATCATACATCATATTAAATAATATAAAGATTTATTTTATCATTTCCTCTTAGATGCTTTAGGGGTGTACTGTCATTCCCCATTCCGCGCCACGTTATCCATATTGCAACGTACATGTTTGATTTGAATTTTTTTTTTTTTTTTTTTTTTGGGAAATATGTTTGATTTGACTTGAAACTTAAAGGGGGTGTATTCAATCATGATTTTTGTAGGATTTTTAAGACTTTTAAAATGATAGATTTTAATAAACTTTGATTGACTTTCATAGAGTCGTTCAAAACTTTTTAAAACTTTATAAGACTCTATAAAAATCTATATAAAAAACATCCATAGACTTTTATCAACTTTTTATTTTAAAAAGTCTACAAAAGTCAGTGAAATTCTAAATTGAATACATCCTTACAAACTTTCAATGATTTTGATTCTTATCATTTATAATTTTCTTACAAAATATTTATAATATATCATAAAATTCTTCTTATTATATAATTCTTCACCCACATCAACATTCTCAACATTATTATTTTTATCCATAGTATGCTGAGACTTATATGCTAATTACTTATATATATTATTAATAAACATAAAAAAAAAATCATTTCATTAGAAATTCATAACAATATTGAAACAATAAAATTTATACTAAAAGAATTGATCAAATAAAATATTTAAAAATATAATTACAAGTTGCATAAAATAAAAATATAATATTAATAATATATATATAAAAAATTATACTTGATATATTGCTAGGCATCACGCATAAAACTATTATTTGTAATAGCAATTTGAGACCGTGAACAACAACAAGGTGCTACTGTTTTCAACCCCAAATTGTTGTTACAAACAGTAGTTCGCCATTCGTAGTAACTTATTGTTAAAATAAAAAATAAAAAAGGAAAAATATATGTCACAAATATAAACATAAAAATAATAAAAATCAAAATATATAAGTATTTATATGAATATTATGAAAAATATACTAAAATTTGACGATGAAAAATTTGATTTGTTCATGTATTTAGGGAGAACTAGAGAAAGTTAGGGATAAAAAAATTCATAGAAAAAATAAAAATCAATATAAACAAGCAATAATGAAGTAAGAATAATATTATTTTGAATTTTTAGACGAAGATTGTAAAGTTTAGGAGAGAGAGAAATTGGTAGAGGTTAGGTATGAGAAAAATATAGGATAATGAAGAAAAAATAATTTTATTAAATTTAGATAGGTTTATAAAGTTTAAATATGGATAAAATATAGAGTTTAAATAGAGAGAGAAAATATTCAAAGTTGTTAGAAAGAAAATTTTGAAATCTTGGGGTTGATGGTTGGATTTCAACTATTTATATTTGAGAAGGAAAAGTCTACAAAAGTCCTAAAATTAAAAAGTCTATAAAAGTTCATAACTTTTTGAATACCACATGACTTTTAAAGATTCTTTAAAAGTCTTAATCGAATACCACACGACTTTTAAAGACTCTTTAAAAATCTTGATTGAATACCGCTTGACTTTTAAAGACTCCCTAAGGGAGCGTTTGGTTCAGGTTATATAACATAACCAAGGGAATGTGACATTCCAAAGCTCACATTCCGGTGTTTGGTTCATATTATCTTAGGGAATTTGACATTCCCAAGGAATGTCATATTCCCTCCACATAGGATTTTGAAGGGAATGTGATTCCCTTCAAAATCTTAGGTAATGTAAGATAACTTTGGTTATCTTAAGGATATTATAGTGTGTATAAAAGATAACCCTAAACCAAACATGATTATATTACATACCCCAATTTTAACCAAACACAGGAATCTAACATTCCCAGTAATCTAATATTCCCAGCAATCTAACATTCCCTAACGTAATCTGACATTCCGTGAACCAAACGACCCCTAAAAGTTTGAATTGAATACCTCCAAACTTTTAAAGTTCATAAAAGTCTTTAAAACTCAAAAAGTCATGATTGAATACACCCCCTTTAGTTTTTCTCAATAACATCCAAAAGAATTTTGTACTGTCTCTTTCAAATTGAAACTTTTTATTTTTCTTTTGGAAAAATATCTCACAAAAAATTTTAAAATTTAAAATTTGTAAATTTAGTTGAGAAATATAGAGATTAATTAATAAAAATAAATTAATAAAAAAATTGTACCATAATGTAATTAGATTTACTTCTGAACTTTATAAAAGTACAATTAAATATTTAAATTTATCAAATAAATTAAATAAGTCTGATTTATTGGTACCTAATATGTTACTGGTAAAATTATTTCTATTGATCATCATTTAAAAAAATTCAATCACTGATGGTATTCTCCACCAAAAAAAAAACTGATCGATCGTCTTCTTCTGTGGAAAAGGCAACCAACCGGTCTAGTTGCCTTCTCCCGTGAAGAAGACAATTAATTCCGTTCATCTTTTTAAGAGAATAAAAAATGAAAAATTAAAAAATAAAAAATAATATCTCGTAAGTAAACAGACCCGTAGTGTTTTTTATTAATTTATTTATAATTTTGTCATCGCACTACACGTTTATTAAAAGTGTAGCAAAAAATGATATTTATACATTCATTTTTAAAAATGATATTTATATATTTATTTTTGTAGTGTTTATATTATGTAGGATTGTCAAGATTTTGTAGTCGAATGACACTCGGGTTGCACTCCCATATGTAAGGAAGTGGATTCATTCTTTTTTCTTTATTCAATAAAAATTGAACATCTAGAAGTAAAAGTTAAAAAGTATTAACAATTTGAAAAAAAAAAAAGATATACTCCACATTTTCATACCAAATATGAGACTTTGTAATTGGCACAATTTCTTAGGAAACAGGTGTAAATATAGCAATGCAAAACCGCTAAAACGTTTGCATTATTCATCCATATCAGGCCACAGAAAACAATAGCGACAGTGCGCCACCTGACTAAGGTGACCAAAACCACAAAAACAAAAACCAAAAAAAAAAAAAAAAAAAACACAAACAAAGAACGTACAGTAGTAGAGATTTAAAACAAAATAACATAGCTAAATGTCAATCTAGAAAAAGGAGAGCAAGAACGAAAATGGCAAAAGTACAGAAGCATAGAAAAGAGAGTTTGCAACGGCCGATGAAGCATCCGGCGGTGGAGGCGCAGGGTGTACCGGCGCCGGAGGGAGCGGCGGAGCATAAGAGGGGCCGCCCCATGGGAAGGTCTTCTTGAACATAACCAACAATGGAGTATCACTCAGAGCCAAGAACCTAGTACCTTTGGCTCCGACATAGATTCCGACATCTTTACAGACAACCTCGCAGCTGCTACACACGCTAGGGCAGAACACGAACTTGTAATCCGACTCAACTTTCTCTATCTTGAACCAGTTCGCAACCGTCTCCGGCCCGGGGTTCCCTTCCTCGCCGCCGGTGACAACAAAGTACTGCTTCGACAGCGCGTCGTACCTCCCGACCGTCCACACCGTGTCGTTGGAGCAAATCGTGGGGGTGAAGAACTTCACGTTGATGTCGGTTGACAAGGGAACCGAACCGCCGCCGGTCGAGGCATCGACCGGCGACAACAAGACCGGCAGACCGGTCTGAATCTCGCTGGCTTCTTGGATGATGTCACGCGGGCAGGACGTGTTTTGGTTGACGTTGGCCGGCAAGAGCCCGCCGCCTCTTCCCCGGACGACGGGGAGGACGAGATAGTTAACGCCGGCCTGCAACTTCCCGCCGTCGGCGTCAAGAACCGGCTTCGGCGTTACACCATCGGAGAAGGGGTTTGGGTGTGAGAGTGCTGTGAAGGAGGAGAAGAGGGATGAAAGTGAAAGGATTAGAAAAAGTGAATACTTCATTTTGGAGTATAAATGAAAAATTGAGAAATCGAGGGATCCAAGGGGTTTAGTAATGAGGTGTGTAGAAGTGTGTGGAGTGAAGATGGGGTGGGTTGAATTTATAGCAGAAAGAGATGATAGCAAGCACGTGATCTCCATTTTTATTAAAAAAATCATATTAAATATTCGGAATAGTTACACTGTCACCGAGATGAACCGGCACAATTTCGAGCTATGCTCAATTGCTCATATATATTTTGAGTAATTTAGAGACATTAATTTTTTCCTTCCAATTTATTCTTTTGTCAGCATCTTATTCATCATACTTCAATTCTATTTTGAATTAATGATAAGGTTAATTAATTCATGGCACTCAATGGACGAATGTCACATTAGGAACAAAAATATTAAATGTGAAATTTTAGTGGGAAAAATGTATTTTCCATATTTTTTGATATTAAATATTATGTTTGTGTTAGCTTCAGCGAAGATCACTTGTCTTTTATGATAATTCTACATTGTGTATTACACTGGTTTTAATCATTTAACATCTCAAATTATCTTATTTTAAACACTTTTAGATATTATGATAATTTTTTTTGGCCAAACTCTATTTTAGGCAAGAACATTTTTGTCTCATCATTTTTTTTTCCTTCTACTTCTCTTGTGTGGCTAGTTTCCTTCAATTCTTCTTAGAGGCGGATTTTTTTTTTTTTTTTTGAATTTTTACTCGAATGGTTCGATTTGGTTTAGTTTATTTTAGTTTAGTTTCAATTTTCTGCATTTTGATGTTGCGGAAGAGAAATGGATTTTGAAGTGTTTGATTTTGAAATTTGAGAAGGCGAAAGCGATCGCGAATTTAATCGGTTTCGGAGGATCACGAAAATGTTGGAGCGTTTGGAAGCGATTGCGAGGTTTAATTGGTTTCTTGGTCTTATACTCGAGTTCCGAGAGTTGTGAAGTTCTCCAACAACTTTCTGGTTGAACTGTGGGTTTACGTTTGCAATCTTCACGTTGTGTTCGTCATCGTCAACGACATTATCGTTGCGCTAGTCGTGCTCTTTTGCCAAACAGACAACGGCTGTAGCTCTGTTATCTTTGATTTTTGCGGCGAAAAGTGACGGCGGCGAAGAAATCAACTATAGGGAAAGTCAATCGTTGGTCGTCTCCTCCAAATCATGCACTCCTCCGCCCCAACTTTATATCTCTAACATTTATATCTCTCTGTGATGTTGTTCATCTGGCAATCCATTTTTCTTTTTGTTTCCGTAATAACAATAATAATATTTTTTTTAATTTCACTCATAATAATAATAATAATAATAATAATAATAATATAATAATAATAATAATAATAATAATAATAATAATAATAATAATAATAATAATAATAATAATAATAATAATAATAATAATAGGAATTGTAAAATTAATTTAAGAATTAATAGATTAGCACAATATATTTATGTCTTTATAGGTCATTTTATATACAACTAGCTAAAAGTAAACATTTAATTTACCAAACACTTTTTTATTTTTTTATTTTTTTTACAACCAGCTAATATTATCAGCTGATCAAACTATTTAACTCAATCAGTTTTTAACTATATGCTAAGTTGATCAGCTATCTGCCATTTGCCAAACACCCCATATATATATATATATATATATATATATATATATATATATATATATATATATATATATATATATATATATATATATATATATATGATCAAATGAGAACAAGTCCCATGGAGAGAAATAAGAACTAATCTCAACTTTACATCTAGAAAAATCAGACGGATCAGATCAAATATATAAAAAAAAAAAATGCAGTGGTATTTTCATCATTATCACTAACTTTACTATGCAAACTTGAACACTAAAAAATACAATTCTCATACTTTTTCTGGTTTACACATTTAGTATTAACATTTTACACATTTAGTATTAATATTTTTGCATATTTAGTATTAAAAGATTGTGCTTGCAAAAATGCGAAAGTGCATTGCACTTAGGTATTGTTTTTAGACTTTGACTAAGTTTTTGGTCTTTTTTGGTTTAGTGGTTCACTTTTTACTGCTTAGGTATTGCATTTACTGTTTAGATTTAAAATTTAGCATTTTCGTTGATTTTATAAAATTTACTAAGTTTGCATATTTAGTTGTTAAAAATTGCATATTTAAGTGTTCAAGTTTACATAGTGAAGTTGATGATAACTATGAAAATGTCACAACATTTTTTTTTTAAATCTTATCAGATCTGCCTAATTTTTATAGATGTATGCTTGATATTGGTTCTTATTTCTCTCCTATGGTACTGTTCTCACAGAAACCTTAACATATATATATATATATATATATATATATATATATATATATATATATATATATATATATATATATATATATGATGGACCGATGAGATCCTGAGACCCCATCTCAACCATCTAAAAAATTGGATTTAATGGATGAGATTGAATTAAAAATGTCATTTATATAAAGATATAATTAATACATATAAGGGTGACATTGTAATTTCATTTTGATGTTTGAATTTGGTTATAAATGAAATAGAATATTTTCTTAATTTAAAGGATCCTATCCATGGTAGGAATAAAATCTAGACGGGTTGCGTAGACGGGTGCATATGTACCTTTGGGCATGTGCAAAACGCTGTGTGTAATTGTTTGGTCTGTGAGACCCCTTAGGCACGTGTGCGTCCGTACTGGGTGGAATGTGCAACTGTGTTTGGTCGCACTAGGTGGGTAATGGACGGTTTGGGTCTAAGTATTTGTAATGTATGCGGCTGTGTGCATTCATGGTTCACCAAAAATTTAACCACACATATATGAACATCGTCTGTTGTGAGCTCTTTCTGTGTCCCGCGTGCATCCGGACTGGGCAGTGTGTGCAAATGGCTGCAACCGCACATGGTTTGCCATGGTGGGTTTGGGTAGTATTTTTTGTAGTGTGTGCGATATGTGCAATCATTGTTCATCAATATATAGCCAAGCATATATTTAGCCACGCATATACTGTAGCATGACGTTGGTCAATCTAGCCCAATGTGAGATTGTGTTCAATTAATTAGACCGTGAGTGCAACAATGTAATAAAGTGTGCGATACTGAATGTAGTATCTCCGAGTGACTGTTAAAGGTAACAATATTTTAATCCCAAACCGATATCTGGGTGTGTGCATCCTCAGTTTGCGGCGTGTGCATTTCACTAGGGAAGAAGTGTTGTTACTATGTGCGCTTACCATAACTTGCATTGTGTGTGCATTTTTCTAAACACGTGTCTATAACAATGAAGTGGGCAGCCATTTCCGGGGTGACAACATCCATTTGAGTGTGCATATAACATAAGCATCGTGTGTGCATGTAACACCCTACTTTTCTATAATCAAAATCCCAAATACTTAACTTTAAACAAGATAAAAAGGTAAGATTAATTAACTTAAATCCAATAGAATAACACTCATGGTGATTGCACAGACTAAAAACAGGGTAACTACTAGAGTCGATGAGATAAACGTTCACAGTTTCAATTCCAATAGAATAGAGATTACAATCTATAGACTATAAACAATAGCGTAAACTAATCATATCTATCAGGAAAGCCATAAAGAACAAACCTAATACAAAGACTAGTCAAAGATGTAACACAAATAATAATATGAATAATAATATTACTAACAACCCCCTCAAGCACAAGGGGGGTGGTGAGCCACAACATTGAGCTTGTCACGGAGAATTGCAAAACGAGGCGCCGGCAACGGTTTGGTGAAAATATCTGCAAGCTGGTCCTTCGTAGACACAAAATTGACAACCAAGTCCCTAGACGCAACCTTATCTCGGACAAAGTGGAAATCAATCTCAACATGTTTGGTTCTGGCGTGAAAGACAGGTTTCGCACAAAGGTAGGTTGCACCTAGATTATCACACCCGAGCGTGGAAGGCTAGCTAGAGTGAAGGCCTAGCTCATGAAGCAGGGAGACAACCCACGTGACCTCAGCAGAGACATCGGCAAGGGCCTTGTATTCAGCTTCGGTTGATGACCGCGCCACCGTGCGCTATTTCCGGGATAGCCATGAGATTAGATTAGTCCCTAAGAAAACAACATAACCACTTGAACTCTTCCTGTCTACCGGGCACCTGGCCCAGTCTGAGTCCGAAAAGGCATGAATGACAGAGGAAGCGGAGACAGAAAGGCATAAGCCATAGTCGAGGGTGCCCTTAATATACCGCACTACTCGTTTCAGAAGGCTCCAATGATCATTCGTCGGAGAGTGCATGATTTGACACAGGCGATTAACAGCATAAGATAGGTCCGGCCGAGTAATAGTCAGGTACTGGAGTGCCCCAACGAGGCGGCGGTACTAAGTTGGATTGTCGTATGGCTGATCGGAGGATGAAACCGGTTGAGTAACAGCAACTGGTGTGACGAGCGGTTTGCAATCTGACATGCCAGCACGGTTCAGAATGTCCTTCATATAACGACGCTGAGATAGCAGAAAACCCGTATCTACCTTCAAGGTCTCAATCCCGAGAAAGAACCCAGGTGTACCAAGATCTCAGATCTTGAAGGTGGCAGACATGCGTTGTAGTAGAGTAGAGATGAGCGCGGAGTCGTTGCCCATCATGATTATGTCGTCGACATAAACTGGTAAGTATACTCGGGATGAGCCAACAGAGTAGTGGAATAGGGAAACATCCGTCTTTGAGGACAAGAAACCTGCAGAGATAAAAAAAAAAAAAAAAAAATCATGTAACCGCTTAAACCAAGCCCGTGGAGCTTGCTTAAGACCATACAACGATCATTGAAGATAACACACGTGATCTGGGTGTATAGGATCTTCATACCCTGGTGGCTGTTTCATGTATACCGTCTCAGCTAAATGCCCATTAAGAAAGGCATTGTGTACGTCCAGCTGGCGCAAAGTCCAGTTGTGTGACACAGCTAGAGAGAATAGGAGGCGGACAGTGGTCGGCTTGACCACAGGGCTAAAAGTGTCAAAGAAATCTTCGCCTGCAACTTGATTGAATCCCTTTGCAACAAGACGAGCCATGTACCGTTCTATAGAGCCATCAGCATTTCGTTTGGAGCGGAACACCCACTTGCAACCAACCACATTCATTTGTGGCTCGGACGGTACAAGTTTCCAAGTGTCATTGTGTAAAAGGGCGTTGAATTCCTGGTCCACAGCATCACGCCACTGCGGATGCCCTACAGCCTGGGTGTAGCAGGTTGGATCAGTAGTTACATTTAGCGCATGAAATTGCTCGTCAGTGCCGCGTGTCATGTGCCTGAGCCGCATAACATGCCCTCGTTCTTGTTGCTGAGTGCGGGCTGCCCGAGCCAGGTTGGCGCCGTATTAACGGGCCCTTCAATAGCCAAAGGGCGGGGAACCCCGGGCCAACGGTACCGGATTGCTTACACTCGTTTGAGCCGTGTCAGTGTAGCCCGGAGCATGGGCCACAATTGGTCCGGAGGCCCATGGTATTGCAGCCGATACGGGCTGTGAGCTGTTGCACAAAGTTTAGTCTGAAAAGGAAAAAATAGACTCGTCAAAACGCACATGGCGGCAGATATAGATTTTTCCACTTGTTAGGTTCATGCATCTATAACCCCTAAAGTTGGGAGGGTAACCTAAGAAGACACAGGGTGCTGAGCGGTACTCTATCTTGTTCCGATTGTAGGGCCATAGATAGGGATAACACCGGCACCCGAAGACTCGAAGGAAAGTGTAGGGTGGTGGAGTTTTATATAGGCGTGTGTATGGGCTCTCAAACTGCAAGATTGGCGTGGGTAAATAGTTAATTAGGCAGGTAGCCGTTTCGATGGCAAAGTCCCAATATTGTTGAGGGACTGAGCCTTCAGCTAATAAAGCTAATCCAGTTTCAACAATGTGCTGGTTTTTGCGCTCTACTTTGCCATTTTGTTCGTGCGTGTATGCACATGACTGACGGTGAATTATACCAAGTTGGGAAAATGTATGATGTAGTTTGCGGTATTCCCCGCCTAGATCAGACTGAATTGACTTGATAAAAAGCAAAAATTGACGTTTTACCATGACACGGAACGACTCAAAAGTTTTATATATGTCAGATTTTACTGGTAAGGGATAAAACCAGCAGAACCAAGAGTACTCATCTACAAATAGCAAAAAATATCTAAAGCCACTAGCAGAGATTATAGGAGCCGGGCCCCAGATGTATGTATATAATAAATCTAATACATTTTTGCTAGAATAGGAAACCCTATCTAATGGAAATCTAGAAGCTTTGCCGAGATGAAACGAAGTGCACGACCCCAACGACTTGGCTTTATTCGGTGCAACCGGACACGACTGTAAGGCGCGGTTTTGAACATGACCATTCGGATGACCCAAGCGGCGGTGCCAAATCGTGGGAGTTTCTCGGGAAGTGAGATATGCAAAATGAGACCGAGAGAACGGGAGCTTGTATAAGCCGCCCGATGTAGATCCTCTAAGAAAAACCGCCCAAGTGATTGAATCCTTCACAATAAAGCAATCTTTGTGAAATTCAACAAACACATTCTTTTCGTTCGTAAGATGGCAAACAGACAATAAAGGAACAGATAATTTCGGGACATGTAAAACATTGGACAAATGTACAAATTTAGACTCGGATGGTATAGAGGCTTGACCAACGCGCGAAATTATCAAACCTGCGCCATTACCCACACGGAGGACGTCACTACCGGTGTACTCATCCGATTGGGACATCATGGATGCGTCCGGGGTGGCATGGGCCGACGCCCCGGTGTCCGAAAACCACCCTGCCGTCGAAGGTGTTGCTGCCGAGTCATCACCGGAGACCACCAGGTGCGCCTGTGCTGGTGGTTGCGGTGCGTAACGTTTGTAGCAGTAGACCGCGGTGTGTCCCTACGAGCGGCATATCTGGCAGCGCGGTGCACCACCACGACCTCCACGCCCGTGGCCCTGACCGCCCCTTCCACGACGTTGGTTTCCGCAGCCATTGCCACCCGAGCCACCTCGTCCGACGTCACCTCCATTACGACGGCCTCGACCAACAAACAGAGCCGCCGGAGCAGCTACCAGTCCAGGATCAGATCCGGCTGGGAATTCCTCAGCGTGAATAAACTCCTGCGCTTGCATGTAGTCGGAGATCTGAGGGATCGTTACGGGTGTACCTATCGCCGTGAAGGAAGACGCCATGGCGCGATACTCTGGACGCAAGCCGCGGAACACGAACAGGTTTTGTTCGTCGAGTGAAATGGGGCGGCCGGCATGCGCAAGGTCCTCCACCAATAATTGAGCACGACCCAAGTACTCCACTCCATTACTGTTGCCCTGTCGGAGTGAATGGAATTGCCCGAGTAGACTCAAGCACCGAGCCCGCGATGAACTTCCGAGCGCTGCCCCGATGGACTCCCGGACTGCTCGCGACGTGGTTCTCCCGACGGTCAAATACATGACCTCATCAGAGAGCGATGAGATAAGAAGAGATAGTATGGACTGATCCTGCTTAATCCACGCCCGGTACGCTGGATTAGGTGTGGGCGCCGCGGTGGTTGCGTCGGAGGCGAAATCGCCAGAGGCCGGAACAGGCGGGATAGTTGGTGGTGGGCATGGCGTCTTGCCGTCGACGTCACTAGCTGTGTTCGCCAAAAAAGGAAGTTTCGATACGTCAGTTTTATCGAAACAAAGTGGTGAGCACTTGAGAGGGGATTTGGGGTGGTAGTTGGAAGGGTTGCATCGCCAACGGTCACAGTCCGTTCGGACGAGTTGGTTGACATGGTGGCCGGCCGGCGGTTTTGGGAGAGAGGGGAGGATGATCTGAATCGATCAGTGAGGGGAGAGAGGAGATAGAAAAGGCCTGGACAGTCTAATACCCCGTGTTACGACCTTCAATCCTGGATTAATTATTTAATTAATCCCGTTAATAATAATTAAAAAGGATTTAATTTGGTTAGGATTCCCTTTAATTAAATTAATGTGGTCCACCATGGATCGTGGACCCTTGCCTAAACTAGAGTCTTAAACCTATTAGGAATAAAGAGAGTAAACCTTTTACTAGTCATATTCTAATTAGGAATCCTAGGCCTATATATCTATTAGGAATAAAGAAAGTAGGCCTTTACTATTCAGATTATAATTAGGATTCCTGATTCTATAAATAGGGGATTAGAAAGCAATTAGAACCCTTACCACCCATAGTTATATTACACGAAATTATTCCCAAGAGATTCCCCACCACCAAGCCTAGGGAGATCAATCGGATGGAAATCTTAGGGAAGAACCTTAATAGCCAAGGGAGGACTAATTAAGGCTAAGAGGTGACCCATGACTCAACAAAATCTATTTTCCTTGCTATAATCTCCTTCATTTGCTCCTTCGATATATGATTCTGTGTTTGCATCTTGATAAGGCTTTTCTTGAGATTGATATGATGATTATGAGATAATCTTGATGTTTACGAAATGATCTTGATATTTATATGCTAATCTTGATACTTATATGATAATCTTGATGTTCTTGATTCTAAGATAAATTATATTAATGATCTTGTGTTTTAATTATGACTAGAGCCCTAGGGTTAAAACGTGGATTTCGTATTGTGTTATTCTTGGTATGTTTGGGTGGGATTTGGCATGATCGGGTATTGAGTCTTGGTATGTTTGGAAGTCGTGTAAGGATGTATTTAATGTGATTCTAGGTTTTAATCCATTACTTGATTACGTGGTGTCATCGTTTGTGTTTGAATGTGTTTGGACATGGTTTCAGGTTCCACAAGAGATCCCGGGACCGAATTATTACATAAGAGTCAGTGGGGGTAGGTGGGGGCAGGGGTACCTGCCACCTACCCGCTGCCCCATGGGACCGCTTGGCAGCGGGCAGGCGACTGCCTGCCGGGCACCCGCTGCCTCGTGATGTACCACCGGCGGGTGGCCTTCCACCCGCTGGAATTCCAGTGTGGAACGTGGTGGTTTTCCTCGTTTGATATTCCCCCGTTTGATGTTTCCCCGTGCCCCGTGGTGTCCCATTGGACCCCGTTGTCGTGCCTGAGTCTAGTCTGATGTTTCGGGTACCGTTCGTAGGATAAGAGAGTCTTGTGTATTGCATGCTAGTCGAATTGGCATCCCATTGGCCTAGGAGAAAGGTGCATGAACCCCTTAGGCGTATCTCTAGTAATGTGGTTGACCACGCATATGTTATATATGTATGATTTCCCCCTCCTTAATGTGGGTTGCATGTGCTTGGCTATGTGTTATTTGTGCATGATACCCCAATTGGTTGCGATCAATTGGCTATACAGGCAGTTGGATGGGTTGAGAACCATCGGCTGTTAACCCGGCCGGTTGCGATTGGACGGGTATATAAATATATAAATATATAAATAAATATATATATATATACATATATATATATATATATATATATATATATATATATATATATATATATATATATATATATATATATAGGGTTGCGGTCCATAATCTAGTTGCGATCAGATACACATACTATTCGGGCTGCGGTCCACCGTTTGGTTGCGAATTGCGATCAAACGTTATAAATGAGTTGCGGTTCATTGATTGGTTGCGATCAATCCCCTTGTGCTGCGGTACAAAGCAGGGTGCTTCGGGGCCGTGTCAGAGCTATATGCGCTGACCCTCATGTATGGACATGCGATTGGTCCTACGGCACCACCAAATGTGTTTATGTGTTTGAGATAATGATTGAATACTAATACGATTGATATGAGATAGTCTTGTGACCTTAGGGTGTATGCTAGTATCTCTATGTGTATAATCATACCTGATGAATGCGTCTACCCTTGCGTGATTGAGTTTATTCTTGGTTCTAAATTAGAGTCTCATAAGTATATATGTATTCCGGCTTCAAAATGGTTTTCCTTATATACATATCTACCTATATTGTATTTTAACGTGTTGGAGTGAGTTACCAGCATTATTCACTGAACAGATATATTTGGCTTTCAGGCACAAATGAGTAGCTCCAGAGCGCGCTAGAGGACCCGAGGCTTAGCTAGTTAGTTCCTTATCGGCCTGCGTGCCATGATGATGTACTTAACATTGATTTGAGGATTTATGATGTTTAGATAGTTTAGCCTGTGCGTCTGAGTTCTCCAGCTCAGACGTGGCATAGCACCCCAAAAATTATGTTTAGTTATGCTCTGTTTTGGGATTTAATGATAGTATTTCCTTTATTTCATAAGCGTTCAAAGTTTAAAATTTTAGGGGTGTTACATCAAGGGCCCGCGAGTCCCGGTCCGAACGAAACGTAGCTGAGCCTCAAAGGGCCCGGCCACTACACAGTTTCAGCTTGACGGAGCTTTCGGCGGGGCTTGAGGAGGCCCGCCTCTTGGCCCCGCCAAGCCACGGCTTAGGGTCACGGCCCTTGCCATAGGCCGTGCCCTGAGGCCGCCTCTTCACGGGGCTGGCCAAAGGCCCTTGCCTATGGCCGTTGGCTAGGCCCGTGAGCTTGTCTGGTGCGCACTGTCTGTGCACCAGAAGAGCCTCTTTCCATTTGTAAAAGCAAGTTCAAGCATTTCAACACTCCCAAATCATCAACAACACATCATAAATCAACAATAGATCACTTACTAGCTCAAACATAATAAAATCTAGCATTTCTAAGCATTTCAATCACCAAAACAGACTTCACAGAGTCCAAAATATGCTTCTGGGATTCCATGGGGTTATACCTTTGTAGCTTCTTCTTCCTTGTATGGATTCCCTCTTCTTCGCACTTCAGCTACACCCTCCTTCACCTCCTAAACATCTCAACCAAACCAAACAACAACCTTACCACTAAGTTCTCAGAGAAGGGAGCTAGAAGGAATGAAAACTAGAAGGGAGATAGGTGAATGGATGAAAAAGAATGGTGAAACCTTACTGTGTTGCTTCTTGTTCTTGCAGAGCTCAAAATTTGGGAAACCAAGAGTGGAATCAGGAGAAAACATTGTTGTGCGGGGACTGATTTATGGTGTGTTTAAGGCTGTGGTAAAGAGAAACGAGTAAAGATTATTTGTTTATGTGACGTGTGTAGACACTGCCTTAAAAGCTATTGCCGAAGACCGTGCAAGTCTTTAACCCGGGTGCTTTCGACTAGCGAACACAGAATAACTCACGTATTGCTTTTGCACTGAGAATACGTATTCGCACTGGAATTATTCTTGTAACTCAAGGTTTGGAAGGCAGCGTATTTATAAGGTATTGAACCAACTACCTTCCCCACTACATCCACAAAGAAAAACGCAAAGAGTGGAGAAGCCACGCACGCTGATCGCCACTTGCTCTGCTGGGTTTTCTCCTGGCCACAAGACTGTTTCTGAAGCGGAAAAATTGGACGAAGTAGACTGTTTCTGAAGCAAAAAGGTCGGACAAAAGATAAAACTTTGACCCCACCATACTGCGTCGCGCACGTGCCGTCCGGGCGGCGGCGCACGCAAGATTCCTCCTTTCCTCTCTTTTGAAAACATTTCAAAGGACCCATTTGGAGGAGTATTAAAAAGGTGGAATATTTCCTTCTAGGAAACCAATGTGGGACAAGTCTTAAAGCCAAACCACACTCTTTTGAATGCCAACCTCCAACAAACATTGGCTTACTATTCATTTTATATGGGTGCAAAACCCTAGGAAGATACACAATGATTGGTGGACGGTAGAAAGGTAAAAGGTTTGGCTAGAAAGTGTATCAGGTAAGGTGTTTGTAAGCTTGTGGTCCACCATGCTTCATGAACCAAGGTCTAGAATCAAGAGCTAAAATAGTTTGGGGTTAAAGATGATTTTCCCAAAAATGATTTCTAGATAAACACTTGATTTAGGCTTCTTAGATTTCTCCCGGTTTCACTCAGAATGATTTTTCAGTTCAAAACTTGGTACGCAATGTACCCGAAAATTTAGAATTTTAGATTTAAATTATGTCCCGGTGTTGAATTTTTTTAAAAGTGGCTCAAAATAATTTATTCAAACACCGATTTTATCGCAAAAATTTTTATAGAGTGAAAAATGGATATTTGGAATTTCTTAAAACTGAAATTAGAAAATTAAATTTTGGGTTATCACATCCTACCCTCTTTAAAAAGAGTTTCGTCCTCGAAAATTTGATAAACAGATAGGAAGCTTTCAAATTCAAGAATTGGCTCAAGGGTTTTCTTGGGATACTTTGGAAGTTTAGGAATCTCTGAGTTCCTAGTTATCTTAATTAAAACTCTACTCAAAACTAGTCACACAAGTAAAACTACTAACTGAACTTTAAAGCTTAGCGGTTTACCTTGATCACAGCCTCCCGAAGAACCACCTGGTGGCATGTAGCTGGGATCCCAACCGTAAGGGGTCCATCTTTGAACATTCTCAATTCCCATTCTTTCTTCTATCACTGCTACTCTCTGATCAAAGTTGGCAAAGCCATAGTTAACTTGAGCACTCAAATTGTTAAATCTCGTGTTAATCATCTCATACATCTCCTCATAGGTATGCCCTCTAGGTCCACCTACGTGCTCTCCCTGTGACCCTGCCTGGGGTGCTGCAATGGGTGCTCCTTCATTAACGGTTCCCATCTCTTGATCCGTTCCCACTTCATTTCCTTCACCACTTGCTTCAGTTATATTTCCGGCCTCAATACCGACACTAGCCCATTTCTTTCATGGTACATTCAGACTAACCACAAGTGCTATCTTCTCGTCCATAGGCTTCTTAGCAATGTCTGCCAAGGTTAGATACTTGTTATCTATGGTTTGATACATATCATAGTATCTCATATTTGTTGCAGTAAAGGCCGTTCTTGCGGTTTTTTGTATCCTTTCTCCTCTTTCAGGTAGATTCATCTTAATGAAGATCCAACTCAAAAACATGCCGTAAGGAAAATGCTTCATGTTCCTTGTCTTGAAATAGGATATGTGCTTGAGCATCAAAGCTGGCAAATTTATATCATACGCAAATCTCAAAAAGAAAGAAATAGTACAAGTCCAACTACCAATCTCATTGGAATTGTTCCTACACGGGAACAAACACTCCTCTATCAACAAAACCAATAATTTTTTCTCACCATTCAAGGTGGATTTCTCAGGCCTGTACTCCTTAGGGAATTCCTCTCTACTACCGGTCATGTACCTCAGGTACTCAAGATAGGTCACTCTATCGTGGGAAATCCAATCATCCCTGTCATACGTGTCTACCCCGCTCAACGGTAAATCAAACCAATTGGACAACTTCTATGGTGTCAACTCTACTTTAGTACCTCTCACATTAGAGGTAACCATAGTAATTCCCTTCTTCTGTTTGGTAGACAAATTCTCATAGAATTCAATAACTAAATTCGGATAAATTTCTTCCTGAATCCTTAAAAACTTCCACAATAACCCTCGACTTTCTAACATTCGATTAAAATCTTCAGAAAAGTGTTCAGGAAAGTAGGTTTTACCTCCAATAACTGTGTAGTTAGGACCTTCATGACTAGTTTCCTCTACTTGTTGCTTTCCCTTTGCCATTGCAATCCAAAGCTTCTTGACTTGATCTTAATTGCATTGGAGTAGATGGCTCAGATAGTATTTTTCTTGTGCTTAGTATAGATTATAGGATGCACTCTTGAACTTTCTTGGAGTAGATATGGTGTTTTGAAGGAGATGGATTTTTTGTTGGAGTTGAGGCAGTATGCTACGCCAAATGGAAGAGAAATAAGATGATTTCAACACAAACTGATTTGGAGAGATTCTGGAAAAGGCTAAGGGTTTTTTATTTAGCGGAACTTGCAACGGCTCATCTAGGGCTCCGGCTCCAAGGCTCGGTGTCAACGCCCCTGACACGGTCTCAGGTCACGGACCATTACGTGGTCCGTGACCACGTTCCGTGCAATGGAACGGGGTTCATTCCCCTCCGTGGGCTAGGCCCTTCTCCGGGTCTGGCAATCGGGTCGGATCCAATCCGGCCCCAACTTCTTTTGGTCCTCCGACTTTATCCAAAGCCCAATTAGGATCAAAATTGGGTGTAGTCCTTGACTTTATAAAATCCCAAATCTTAGTCAACCCTTTGACTTCTCAATTCCTTTTCGGGATTGCTTGATCCAACTTAAACTTGAATTAGATTCTTGTCTAATTCTTTATAAACGAAATTAAACCCTTTCCGTTCTCACTTTACTTGAGGATTAAACGCTACTTCCAACACTACCTCTTCTACTTAAACTTTAATCATTCTCTAACGATTTTGCTTTTACTTGTTTCTAACTTGTTTTTAAAAGTTTCGCTTTTTATTCTTGGCACTTTTGCCTATACTTTCTCAAAAGTATTTCTATTCAACACTTTTATTCCCAAAGTCTTAAGCAATCACAAACCGTACCCAACTTTCTCAAGCACACAAAACCAACAAGTAACTAAGCAAGAATCAATAACACTTATCCCAAATTAGAGTGTTACCTTTCTCAAGATTGCGTCATCCAGCCTGTGTCTGTCCCATGACCATGATCCTCCCTGATCCGGCTCCTCCTGGACGTCCCTGCTGAGGTCCTCTACGTCCCTCATTGCCATTTCTGTGTGGGCCCCCTCCTGACTGGTTCCCGCAACCCATACCTCGTTTGGGTGCCTGACTGGACTGACCTCTAGACAGCTGGCTCGGGGTCGTACCATGAGATGTCTCCATCTTCGGATGCCAACAGAAGGCAGCTCTATGACCTGGCCTCCAGCAATTGAAACAAGTCACGGGTCCTCCTCCACAAGTAGTCCGAGGGTGGTCTGTAACACCCCCGATTTTTACTACATTTTTAAAACTTAAATGCACAGGAAAACATCTAATCATCAAGACATAAAGCAAGAGAAGCTATATAAAATCGGGACATGTTATGCCACACCTATCTCAGACATAGGTGCACAGGCGGGAAAATCTATCAATTTAACAAAGCATAAAGTATCTAGGCACACAGGTCGTTACACTAGGCTCACAGGCCAACAAAAGATAACGTCTACACAGGACAACTAAACTAACTAGCGATCCACATCTAGCGCTCTCAGTCATCTACTCAAAACCTGTAGAACATGGGGATAACACCCGGTCAGCGAATATTGCTGGTAACCCATCAATACGCGTTAAATAACATATATAGATAAGTATAAATCAAAACCATTTCGAAACGAAATACAATATATAACATTTCAAAACCATGGAGAGAAGTCAACTTCAAAGACTCATCAAACACTCTCAAAAGAAACGGGAATTACCATCCTCATAACAACGACAAGACATCAAACATGAAAGACAAGCAACTCAGGATACATTCTACTGATCACAAAGTAGAATACATCAAGACATGTTCATAAGCAAGGAATTCACATCCACACAGTGGCAACTATAGGCCAGAGTGACAACTACATGTCACAAGTATCATGGTTCCAACCTTATGCCCTGTTCCAACCTTATGGCTACCCCCGACCTTATTTCAGTTCCAACCATTACCTCCAAGTAACCCCTGTACTTCTGAGTCCAACCTTATGCCTCCGGGGACCGTTGTCCCCCCACCTACAACCACCCACATTACCGCCGAACTCTCAGTACACGAGGGTACCATTAATTTCATTCACACAACCACCTACATGTGAGCAAAACTCAAGTAACAACCACCCACATTCAAATCATAGTCACACAAGGTCATCATCATTACGAAGAAGACTAAGGCTCAACAATAACCTCAATCAAGTCTCAACAAAGGGTACAACGATTTGCATACGTTCACATCATAGGAATCAATCAAAAGATCAAAATCAAGATATGAGACCATACTCAACAACAAGGGATTACAATCCAACACCAAATGATTGTCAACACAAGTTGGCAATCTCATTACGAAGGGACAAACCACACACACTAGCATATCAACATCAAACTAGCATGCTTATCAAACGGGTAAACCAAAGTAGTTCCAAAGAACATTCAAGACTCACAATTAGCCCAACGAATCACAAGGTTGGACCCTTAGCACGATTCAAGACACCAAATCCTACATGGATTCCTAATACACCGTTCTACACATACGAAACATCAAGAAGATTCACAAATAGCCCAATAAAACAACATCGGGAGGTCAAAACATCAATACCGAGACAAAAAAATCACGGGGAACAAATCCCCACCAACAACCAACCATGTTCCCCGCGGGTGGGGCCACGGGTGGACCTCCACCCGTGGTTCCGCTCGCAGGTACATACACTCGAGAGCCCACGTTCCCCGCGGGTGGGGCGGCGGGTAGGCCTCTGCCCGCCGTTCCGCCCGCGGGTACCACCTCCTGTACACAATAATCCCTTCGGGGATTTTCAACAACAAGTCCAAATTCAAGTCCAAAACACCCAAAATCTCACACACAACAACAATATGACTTGAACCCAAGAAATAGTCATGCAATGGCATTCAAGAACCCTAAGAACAAGCTCTAAACATGCATCACCATAAGACAATGCATCAAATCTCACAAATCAACACAAGAATCACAAGTAGAAGCCAAGAATCATCATATAAGTAAGAAAATAGGTTTTGTAAAGCATGGGTTACCTTTGTAGCCTACTAACTTCCTCTTTTCACCCTTAAAAGGCCTTTCCTAGAGCTCCTCTTCCACACCAACTTCATACACAAACCAAAACACAACAAAGATCCTATCTTTAGAAAAAGACACCTAAAAGAAGGTTAAAAACATCAAAGGACCAAGGATCTTACCCTCCCCTATGCTCAAGATGAAGAAAGTAGGAATCTTGGGAGACAAACTTGCAAGACTTGGATGCTCAAATTCTAGCTTGGAGAAGAAGCTAAACCATTTTAGAGAGAGGCTAGAGGTTTTTGTGTTTTAGGTTGAAGGGTGAATGAAATGAAAGAATATTGCTAGGTTAGCTTGAATCACAAACCTTAGGTAGAAAGACATTACTACCCTTACTAATGTTGGAAAGACAAGGGAACAAGGGCACAACTCAAGAAGCACAAGGTACAACCCTTTGACATAAGTGACTAGTCAAAATCTAGTCCCTTGACTATTAAATTTCAGGATTTTTAGGAATAGATTAGCAAAGAGACTTGGATTAATTCTTTAATTAATCCTTGATTAGTGTTTGGATTTACGGGGTGTCACATGGTCCTTGCCACACCTCGAGCAGACCAGGCTCCTCACACTCGATAACCCTCTAGCTCCGGCTCCCTGTCCTATACTCGGATTCCTCCTTTCCCCATTTCGGTTGTCACTTCTGGCTGCAGGATTGAACCTATGCCCCTTACTAGACGGTGAATCATTGCCCTCGCTCTTCCTTTTCATCTCTTGCAAAACATTCCAGTGTAGTTGCTGCATTCGGGAGTGACCGGCAGCTGCATCATAAGCCTCATTCAAAGTGGCAAACTTTGTCGCAGCAAATAACTTCTGTGCATCATAGTGCAGTCCTCGGACAAATTTTTGGGCTTTGCTAGCCTCATCCGGTACTAAGGTAGGAGCAAAACGAGACAACACCACAAAGCGGGCGTGATACTCCTGAACTGACAATCTCCCTTGCTCTAGATGCAAGAACTCATCATACTTCGCAGCTTTAACATACTCTAGGTAGAACCTCTCTCTCAACACTGTCTTGAACATTTCCCAATTGAATCCCTCTCTTTCCTTAAAGGTCGGTCCTTCCATTACCTACCAGTGATCAGCTTCTTCTTGAAGATAGTACACAGCGACCTCTACTCGCTGGTCTACTGGACAGCCAACAACGTCGAACAGCTTGTCAAACGTACGGATCCAACTCTCAAGGATCTCGGGGTCCTCCTGGCCCAAGTAGCTCGGTGGGTTGCGTCCCGTGATCTTTCTAGACACATCTCCGTCGTCATTGTTCCCATTTAGCACAGCGGCTCCGATGGTCTCAGTCAGCTGCGTAAGCTGGTGTAAGCTCCCGGTCAGATCAGTGGACGATGATGCTCCTGGTCCCAAGAAACGAGGAGTCTCTTTTCTAACTCTTCTTGGCGGCATAGCGTTTGTGTAACACCCCGTGTTACGGCCTCCGAACCTGGACTAATTATGGAACTAATTTCGTTAATGTATAATTAAAAAGAATTTAATTGGACTAGAATTCCCATTAGTTAATTAGTGTGGTCCACAATGGATCATTGACCCTTATCCTTAATGAAGTCTTTAATCCGTTAGGAATAGGGAAATTGGGCCTTTACTATTCAGACTATAGTTAGGACTCATGGATCTATATATAGGGGATTAGAAAGTATTTAAAAACCCTACCACAATTAATTATACCACGCGAGACATTCCCCGAGGAAATCTAGCAAAAGAATTCCCCACCACCGAACCTAGGAAGATCAATTGGAGGAGGATCTTAGAGAAGAACCTTAGTAGCCAAGGATATTGATTAGGGCTAAGAGGTAACCCATGTCTTACAAAACCTACTTTCCTTGCTATATCTTGATTATTAGCTCCTTTGATGTGTGATTATGTGATTGAGTCTTGATAGAGCTTTGCCTAGGGTTTATGTTGTGTTTATTTGATAATCTTGATGATCTTGATGATCTTGATGTTGTGATTGATTATATGTGTGATCTTGTATTTAATTATGTCTAGAGCTTGTCCCTAGGGTTTATATCGTTAATATCGTGTTGTGATATTCTTGGGTGGGTTTATGCATGCTCGGGTGTTGAGTATAGCCTAGGACTTGTCTCTAGGGCTTTGCATTATGTGATTGATGTCGGGTCTTGGCATGTTTAGGAATCGTGCTAGAACGTAATTGGAATGATTCTTGGTTTAATCTTCGTTAATTGAATCCGTGGTGTTGTTGTTACGTGTCAGAATGTGTTTGGACATGGTTTTGAGTTCCACGAACGAACACCGAAACGGGAATTCTACCTTCGTACCAGTGGGGGTAGGTGGGGGGACGAGTCCCCACCACCTACCCGCTGCCCGGCTACCCAAGTTCCAGCGGGCAGCCGGCAGGCAGTGGCCTGCTTGCTGGCCACCCGCTGGAAAGATGACGCCCACCGGCGGGTGGCCGGCGGGAAAATGGTTGTGCAGCAGGATGTTTTCCCTCGTTTGATGTTTCCCCGTGTCCCGCTGTACCCCGTTTGACGTTTATGAGTCTCGTATGATGTTTTGAGTACTGTTCTAGTAATTTGTGTGTAGTGTGTGTCGTTTGTTAATGTGCCTTGATTGTTATTGTTGATTTCATGGTTGATTGATTGAATGATGATGGGTATCGTGGTCATTGCGCAATGATCGATGTGACTGATGAGAATGAGATTATGATTGGTGGAAATGAATTGTTGGCGGAATGCACAACGAGTGATCGATTATCGTGCTAAAGACACGGACCACCCCTTAGACTTGCTGGCTAAAGGCTTGGGTCAGGGTATAAGCGTCGCGGTGTCATGTTAGAGCTATATGCGCTGACCCCTTGGTAGTGGTGCTAGAGGCACAAACTATGCGAATGACACTTCGGTGCTACCATGTTGGTGGTTACAGAGTGGAGCATGTAGTTGCTCCTGAGGAATAAGGGAGGCGATATAAGGGTGGCCTGGAGGTAAAGGTTGACACTGATATAAGGATGGAGAAGACTAAATGTTGGAACTTGGTATAAGGTTGGAAGATGGATTGTGTGTTCTGATGCTTATTTGCTAATTGATGGTTATTGAAACCCGTTGCTCGTCTTTAATTGTTAATTATGTGTTTGCCTATTTATTATACCTTGCAAACATAGGACGCATGTTAGTGGTATTGTGGTGTCGATCCGTTGTTATATTCTGAGTCATGATCCTGATTTGAAAGCTAGTGTTGCTTAAGGCTATATATGTATTCCAGTTTCAAAATGATTTCCTATACTTATATTTATTGTACTCAACGCGTGGGAGTGGGTTACTTAGCATCATTCGCTGACGGTTGCTATACCATAGTCCCTTTACTATAACGAAATTACTAATTTGGTTCTTGACTATTTTTTTTTTGATCAATTAAGTCCTTCAAGTTTAAAAATATTAACCAAATTGATCATCCGTTTGTTTTGCCGCCGTTAGAGGTCCGTTAACTTAGGACCAAATGAGTAATTTTGTTATAGTTAAGGGACCATTTCGGTAAGAGTTAATACTCAAAATGGTCATTGACTATAGTGATTTTCTCAATTTCTTCCTAAACGACTTTGGTGACCTAATGTAATCCTAGACTTTTGTGTTTTTGCTTAATGTAGTCCTCCGTTTGTTATTCCGTCAAATTAGTGTTAAATAGACGGACAATTCAGTAATTTCAATATTGGTCTCTCTTAGTTTATTTATAATGATTAGATAAATCACCCATCTTTTTATGAATTGTCCCAGTAATTTCAATATAACTCTTTTACGGATTACGAATTGTCCTAGTAATTTTAGTTGTTACTGATTACTGGGACAATTCGTAAAAGAGGTGTAATTTATTTAATCATTATAAATAAATTAAAAGAGAACACAATATTGATATTACTGAATTATCCTTCTGTTTAACACTAATTTGACGAAATAATAAACGAATGACTACATTGAGAAAAACATAAAAGTCTGGACTACATTAGGTCACCAAAGTTGTTTAAGACAAAATTAAGAAAAATCACTATAGTCGATGACCATTTTAGGTATTAACTCATTTGGCTAATTAACTCTTCGGAAGAAATGATACACGTGATGACTAAAATGGTCCCTTGACTATAACAAAATTATCAATTTGGTCCCAAATTAACGGATGTCTAACGGCAAAACAAACAAAAGACCAAATTGGTTAAGATTTTAAAAATTGAGAGACTTAATTAGTCAAAAAATAATTAAGGACCAAATCAGTAATTTTGCTATAATCAAAGAACTATTTCGGTAATTAACTCATTTTTAAATGTTTGAATACTCAAGAAAAATGAAGTCAAAGGAAAATATTAATTTTGATAACGGAAAAAAAGCACAACTTCACGGAATGTCTTCCTAATTTTTTAGTCATAAGATATTTTCTGAATTCTTTATTTTGCTTCTCTCTTCTCTCTTTTTTTTTTAAAAAAATTAATTTCGAATTATTATTATTAATACCATCACCACAACCACCAAACAACCACAATCACCACCACTCCACAACACAACAACATCACTACCACCACTACCACACCAGCACCACCACTACAACCACCACCATGACACCAGCACTACCAACACCACCAACTCCAGCTCTACCACACCACCAACACCACCACCTCCAGTACTACCACACCACCACCACATATTATTATTATTATTATTATAGCAAATAAGATATTTATTTTTAAGAAAATGAAACAACCAAAAAAATACAATTTCTTAACTTTCAATTAAACAGAAAACGATAATTTTCTTACATTTAACCAAATACTAAAAGATCAAAATATTTTTTGAAAATCAATTTTTGAAAATTATTTTTCAAGTTTCCAAACAAGACTATATATATATATCATCTCCCGTATTCTCCACCTAATTTTAATGTCTCTACTAAGACTCGATGATCGACCACATGAGAGATGTCACTACATGTCATCTGAGTACAAAGTACTTAGCAGATAAGTTAATATTTGATTATTAACTAAATTGATTTTTTAACTAGTGATAATGTTAACTCAGTGATTCAATAGACAGAATAAGTGACGATATGCACATCTGACCATTTTAAACATAATTTCCCCATTACTCGAACCAGTGAGCTAAGATGAGACACCATGATTTCAAATCCTACTTCTACAAATCAAAGTGCAACCAAAATAAATAAATAAAAAAGGAAAAAGAGTAAAGAAAATGCAAAGTACCCAAAAAAAAAGGGGGAAAGTGTCAAATTGGCCCCCTAAGTCAAGTGGATAGTGCAATTGAGTCCTCTAAGTAAAAAAAGCTCCATTAAAGTCTCCTAAACCGGCAAAATTGTTCAATTAAGTCCAATATGACTTGTTTATCAGGTTAAATCGATAGGGTGTTGACACGTGTCCTTATTTTATTTTTTAAAACAAATGTTTTTATTTATTAAAAATTAAAAATATTATTTATTATAAATTAATTAATTAAAATAATAATAATAATAATAAATAAATAAAAAAGAAACAACCACCGGCTGTCTGTACTGGATAGCTAGTGGCTATCTTCCTTCTTCACGGTCGTCTAAGGAAGGCGGCCATGGCCGTCTGGCCGTCTTCCTTACTTCCTTAGACGGCCGTGGATGGCCACGGCTGTCCGTCAAGAAAGAAGACAACCACTAGCTGTCTGGCGCGGACAGCCGGTGGATAATTTTTTTTTTTAATTTTTAAAGTATTATTATTATTTTAATTAATTAATTAATTAATAAAAATAATATTTTTAATAAATAAAAAGTATTTATTTTAAAAAATAAAATAAGAAAGACACGTGTCAACACCATATTGATTTAACCTGTTAAACAAGTCATATTGGATTTAATTGAACAATTTTACAGGTTTAAGGGACTTGAATGAAACTTTTTTCACTTAGAGAACCCAATTGCACTATCCACTTGATTTAGGGGGCCAATTTGACACTTTTTCAAAAAAAAAAAAAAAGTATGGAACTAAAGTAGGTAGGTAGACATCATGAAAACTAACTCAAACCTAGAAAAAGCAGAACTGAAACGAAAATTACAAAAGGACGAGCATAGGGAGGAGACTGCAAGGTAGCAACCGCCAATGAAGTATCAGGCGGTGGGGGTCCAGCGGGTACCGGAACCGGAGGTGGTGGCGGCCTGTGGGGTTCTGGGACAGGCGGTGGCGGCCCGTGGGGTACCGGCACCGGCGGTGGCGACCTGTGGGGTTCTGGGACAGGAGGTGGCGGTCCGTGAGGTTCTGGGACAGGGGGTGGTGGTGCATGAGGAAATGGAACAGGCGGCGGCGGCGGTTCATGGAGAAATGGCACAGGTGGTGGCGGAGGTGCATAGGAGAATGGAACGGGCTGTGGCGGTCCGTGAGAAACTGGAGGTGCAGTAAATGGGAAGGCCCTCTTGAACTTAACCACCAACGGAGAATCACTGAGAGCCAAGAACTTAGTACCTCCGGTTCCGACATAGATTCCTACATCGTCACAAACAACCTGGCAGATGCTACACACGCTCGGACAGAACACGATCTTGTAATCCGACTCCAATTTCTCAATTTTGAACCAGTTGGCAATTGTCTCCGGCCCGGGGTTCCCTTCCACGCCGCCGGTGACGATGAAGTACCGCTTCAAAACCTCGTCATACTTCCCGACCCTCCACACCGTCTCGTTGGAACACACCGTAGGAGTGAAGAACTTCACGTTGATGTCGGTTGACAGCGGAACCGAACCGGTCGCGGTATCAACCGGCGAAAAACTCACCGGAAAACCCGTCTGAATCTCGCTGGCTTCTTGGATGATATCACGCGGGCAGGAGGACTTTTCGTTGATGTTGGCCGGCGAGAGTCCGCCGCCTCTTCCGGGGATAACTGGCAGCACAAGATAGTTAACGCCGGCCTGCAACCTTCCCCCGTCGGCGTCAAGAACCAGAGACGGCGTTCCACCATCCGAGAAGGGGTGTGGGTTTGAGAGTGCAGTGAAGGCAAAGGAAAGGAGGGACAAAAGTGAGAGGATTAGAAAATGTGAAAACTTCATTTTTGGGGTGCAAACGAAATATTGAGAAGTTAAGAGGTCTTGGGGCGATTCAATGAAAAAATGTGTTGAAGTGTGTGGAACTGTGGGACTGTGGGTTCTTGGGTAGAATTTATAGCAGGAATTCAGAAAAAGATGATAGCATGCACGTGATTTACACTTCATTTTTTTTTTTTTTTTTTTGAAAACAGTTACACTTCATTTAAATATTCGTATTATGGGTCACACTTCATTTAAATATTCCTATATCTGTAATTCGGATCTTGAATTAAAATTAAAATATACTCCGTAATATTTATAGTGAGAAATGTCTATCTACTATACTATATCTATACTATATCTACTCGCAAATTATGCAATGCAACTGAATGCACCATGCGCATGGTGCATACGATGTAAAACGACGTCGTTTTGGTTAAAAAACGCGCGTCTCACTTAAAAAAGAAATCAGGTTCAATTTCCGTCAATAGCATTTTTATATATCTATAAATTCATAACTATATATATCCATAAATTCATAACTATATATCCACAAATTCATAACTATATATCGACAGTAAATGAATGAACTAAATATCCTCAATGAATGAACTAAATAACCACAATGATTGAACTAAATATCCACAATGAATGAACTAAATATCCATAAATTCATAACTATATATCAAGAAATTCATAACTATATATCCATAAATTCATAACTATATATCCACAGTGAATGAATGAAGTAAATATCCACAATGAATGAACTAAATATCCACAATGAATGAACTAAATATCCAGAAATTCATAATTATATATCCAGAAATTCATAACTATATATCCACAATAATGCTATTGCCCAGAATCGAACATGATTTTTTTTTTAAGTGGGACGCACGTTTTTAGTCAAAACGACGTCGTTTTGCATCCTATGCACCATGCGCATGGTACATTCGGTTACACAGCATAACTATTGATATCTACTATCTAGTATACTAATAAGAACCCAAGAGAGTTAGGCCCATAATGCGTAGAAAAAATGGTGGTCAAATTTTTTAATCAAATGAATGGCTCAGATTGATCATATGTTAATTTTCCCTTTAAGATTTCTTAATTTATCCTTAATGAATATGATAATCCGTTAACTTTTCCGTTAAATATTATTTTTTTCGTTAATTTCTGTTAGTTCACCGTTAACTTACTCATTGATTTCAAAAAAAAAAAGTCTTAGGTTCGAACCACATCTCAATCAAAGTTGGCATAATTAGTACTCTATTTTACTCTTATTAAATTACTAATTTTTTACGCCCATTGCGCGATTGGAATAATGCCCAATATTTTTTTTTAAATAAGTAATTTAAAGTATATCAAGGCAAGATTATTTTAGAATTGTTCATGCATAGGTAATTAAATGTTGAATTTGCGTATTTAAATAGGTAATTCTAAGTTTACAAATGCAAGATAATATAGTCAAGATTGATTATATTCATCAATAAAATTATTGTATAGGTATGGTTGAAACCAAAAAAGGGACATAAGGGAGAGCAAATAAAAATTATGACATAAAATATTAAATATATACTAATATTGAATAGCTAACGGCTAATTACCAAACAAGGACATTGCGATGTAGTTTCCCACTTCAATTTGTTGTGTGATTTGAATACTCTTTTTGTCAATAAATCTCCCAAGAAGTTAATATGATTGGCTTAATTATATTTTTTTATTTTTTTTAAACAATTATTATTATTATTATTATTATTATTATTATTATTATTATTATTATTATTATTACTATTATTATGTATATCCTTAGGTCATTTTACATGTTAATCTAAACAGTTAATTTTTTTCAAATATCTTTTTACCAACCGTTGATATAATTCGCTGGTCAAATCCGCTAATATAATCTGCTAACGCTAATCGCTAACTGCTGATTGTCAAACAAGGACATTGCGAGATAGTTCTCACTTCAATTTGTTGTGTGATTTGAATACTCTCTTTGTCAACAAATCCCTCAAGTAGTTAATATGATTGACTTTATTAATTATATTTTTTTTATTTTTTCATGGTATTAATAAAATACTTGGTAAATAAATATATAGCATTATTTTGTATTATAACTTTGATATTTAATTTAAAAAAAAAAATAGTGCACAAAAAAGATAATAGAAAATGTAGCGAATATAATCAATTGATAAATTTGAATGTAAAGAATGTTTATATTGGAGAAAAATAAAAGACAATATAAATAATGAAATTATTTATCTTATTTAATTTATTGATTATGAATAATTTTTTTTTGAATAAAGACATTGTAGACAAATAATTCTAAATTAAAGAAATGCATATGTATTATTTTTTGTTGTAGCTACTAAATTAGTATTTAATTTAATAAGAGTAAAATAGAGTACTAATTATGCCAACTTTGATTGGGATGAGGTTCGAACCTAAGACCTTTCTTATTGAAATCAATGAGTAAGTTAACACGAACTAACAGAAATTAATGGAAAAAATAATATTTAACAGAAATGTTAACAGATAATCATATTCAGTAAGGCAGCATTGATGCTAGTGTAATTCCCGGATCCATCTTGTGTGACAATGAGATCTGGGTTGATCTCTTTGATCCTTAAGAAGCCTGTGCCTTCCTGAGCTCACCCAATCTGGAAATTCCTTCTGTTTGGTGGTGGTGGTGGTGGTTGAGAGAAGACGAAGATTGCTAATACTATCGTTGTTGGTGGCTGGGACCTTGGCTTCAGCTCCAAAATTGAAGATCATGTATAATTTGGTTAGCTAGCTCCTAGCAGTTCTCCAAAGCCAATGATGGTACTTTCTATCCCACCACTGTCACCACCGACCATATTCAACAGGTCTTTCTATTTCAATTTCTTCCCAAACCATTTTTCTTTCTTGTGGTGCAAATATATGTGGATCCACTTCCGATTTGGGTCGGGTCAAAGTGGTTTCGGGTTCTTCGTAGTGAGACGAAGAATTAGATATAAGGTACGCTCAAAATGGGTAATAGGTGAATGAGAAATTGATTCTCAAGGTGAACCTATTTGAGAGAAGTCCAAATGACGAAAGGATAATTAAGCAAGTAGTTAATTAGCATTTTATGCTAATGAATCGTTAAGCACGAGATGTGCTTTTGTTAAGCTTTGAGCTTAAAACACGAAAGCTTAATTCAAGTAATGTGCTGCAAGCACATTACAAAGTGATAAGCTTTGAAAAAACTTATTTTGGAGAATTGGGAGTTGAGCTCCTTTCGTGCTACACGAAAGTTGAGTAATTAAGCTTTGATAGCTTAATTTGAACATTGGAGAATTGGAGCTCCTTTCGTGTTCTTTAGTGAGCTCCTTTCGTGTTGCACTGTTTCGGTGCGTGTGGACCACTCGGGTGTGGTTTCTGGTCCCAATTCGTTAACCTTTCGGGTTTGTACGGACTTCTCGGTCACTCAGATATTTTGAAACGAGTCGTTGTGGTCGGTACGAATTAATCGCGTATTAAGTTCGTGACCGTTGATATTATTTCGATGGGCAAAGTAGTTCTCTGGGAAAGAGCTGACTCTGAACAACGTCTTATCCGTACCGGAGTTACGGAAGAACTTAGTTTCTGGTTCATTGTTGAACAAGAATGGCTTCCGGTTAGTGTTTGAGTTAGATAAAGTCGTTTTGTCGAAATTGGGAATGTACGTAGGCAAGTGTCATGTGCTAGATGGGCTTTTCAAGCTCGATGCAATAACCACAATTAATAAAAGCGTTATTAATTCAGCCTACTTACTTGAGTCTTCGTGTTTGTGACACGGTAGACTGGGTCATGTTAATTTTAATTCTATACGTAGATTAATTAACTTGGACCATATTCCTCCATTTCAAGTTGATAAGCACAAATGCGAGATTTGTGTTAACGAAAATTCCTTTTAAATCGATTGAAAGGAAAACAGAACCACTTGAGTTGGTTCATAGCGATGTATGTGATTTTAGATCAATACAATCGCGCGGTGGTAATAAATATTTTATCACGTTTATCGACGATAGCACACGATACTGCTATGTGTTTTTTCTTAAGAGCAAAGATGAAGCCGTTGATAAATTCATTCTTTATAAGAATGAAGTGGAAAACCAACTTAATCAGAGGATTAAGAAGGTTAGAAGCGATCGAGGTGGTGAGTACGAAGCACCTATTGGTGACTTATGTGCAAGTGTAGGTATCATACACGAGCGTACGGCACCTTACGCACCTCAATCGAACGGTGTTGCCGAACAGAAAAATCGCACATTGAAAGAGATGATGAATGCATGTTGATAAGTTCGGGCCTACCGTAAAGTATGTGGGGTGAGGCGATTTTGACAAGTAACTACCTTTTAAATAAGGTTCCCCGCAAGAAGCTCGATAAGACTCCTTATGAGCTGTGGAACGGTAGGAAACCTTCCTACCAGTACCTGAAAGTGTGGGGTTATCTTGCCAAAGTTTTGGTGCCAACACCTAAGAAAATAAAGATAGGTCCTAAGACGGTGGACTGTATCTTTATTGGCTATGCACATAACAGTAGTGCGTATCAGTTCTTAGTACACGAGTCCCATAATCTGGACGTACATAAGAACACGATAATTGAATCAAGGAATGCATCATTCTTTAAAGATGTATTTCCATGTAGGTCCAGTGAGGGACCTAGTACGTCGAAATGAACATTCGACGAGGTTGTGGATAACGGCAGTGGGGGGTCTGAAAAAGAACCCGAGCTCGAAGCTAGACGTAGCAAGCGAGTTAGGATTGAAAAATCCTTTGGTCCAGATTTTCTGACGTACATGTTAGAATGTGATACGCATGTTCTAACTTGTTTACTAGAAAATGAACCGGATTTTCTGACATGTTTGTTATAAAACGAGCCTCAAACGTATGTAGAAGCTATGACTTCTACGGAAGGACCAATGTGGAAAGTGGCTATAAAGAGTGAAGTGGATTCTATCCTACAGAATCACACTTGGGAACTGGTTGATCTTCCTCCGGGTAGTAAGCCCTTGGGATCCAAGTGAGTCTTTAGGCGGAAGTTGAAACCTGACGGTTCCATTGAGAAGTATAAGGCTAGACTTGTAATTAAGGGTTATAGGCAACGCGAGGGCCTTGATTGCTTTGACACGTATTCTCCCGTAACGAGAATAAATTCCATAAGGATTATACTTTCCATAGCTGCACTGCGGAATTTGGAAGTTCATCAAATGGATGTGAAAACAGCTTTCTTGAATGGCGAGTTAGATGAAGAAATCTATATGGAACAACCTGAGGGTTTTGCGGTTCCGGGCCAAGAAAAGAAAGTCTGTAAATTGGTTAAATCGTTATATGGTTTAAAACAAGCGCCTAAGCAGTGGCACGAGAAGTTTGACCATGCGATGTTAACCAATGAGTTTAATATAAACGAAAGTGACAAGTGTGTCTACGTTAAGGAAACGATAGACGGTTATGTCATTCTTTGTTTATATGTGGATGATATACTCATCGTGGGTAGTAATGATCGAATGATCAAATCTACCAAGGACATGTTAAATTCGAGATTTGACATGAAGGATATGGGTTTGGCAGATTTAATCCTTGGGATTAGAATCGTGAGAAGACCTGATGGTCTCGTGTTAAGCCAATCTCATTATGTTGATAAAATCCTTGCAAAGTTTAACAAGGATGATTATCAAGTGGCTAGGACTCCATTAGATACTAACGTTCATCTGTCCAAAAATCGTGGAAAGTGTATCTCTCAAGTAGAATACGCTAGGATTATTGGAAGTTTGATGTATCTAATGAGCTGTACCAGGCCTGATATTGCCTTTGCGGTTAGCAAACTCAGTAGATATACGAGTAACCCCAGTGATGCGCACTGGAAGGAAATAGTGAGAGTTATGAGATACTTGAGGTATACTCGTGACTGGGGACTGCACTATACACGATATCCTGCTGTACTTGAAGGGTATAGCGACGCTAACTGGATATCGGATATGAAGGACTCTAAGTCCACGAGTGGCTACGTGTTTACATTAGCCGGTGCAGTCGTTTCTTGGAAATCCTCGAAACAAACATTGATAGCTAGATCCACGATGGAATCTGAGCTGATAGCCTTAGACAAATGTTGTGAAGAGGCTGAATGGCTACACCATTTTGTGGAGGATATTCCTTGTTGGGATAGACATGTACCTCCAATTAGTGTGCATTGTGATAATCAAGCAACAATTGGGAGAGTGCAAAGCCATATGTATAATGGTAAGTCTAGACATATATGTCGAAGACATAATACCATTAAACAACTACTCACAACGGGTGTTGTCTCTGTTGACTATGTGAAGTCAAAGGACAATATAGCGGATCTGCTAACCAAAGGGTTGGGCAAAGATGTTGTTGAGAAGTTGGCACGAGGAATGGGTTTGAAGCCCATGGAATAAAAGTTCTATAGTGGACACCCAACCTAGCTGGCATCTAGGTTTAATGGGACAACTAAATTATGGAACGAAGCGTGTCACTGTGGGGGTCTCAGACTCCCTACCATTCCTCGTTAGAACAGTGACTCCCGCACGAGGCTAGCATGTTTATGCTTTAATGATTCGAATGTCAGTTGACATGTGTGAGTATGCGGGATACTCGATAAAGAATCACCTATGTTAGAGAGAAGTGGGGTCGCTTCAAAGGAGAATTGATGGGCTCAATTCTTTAGAAACTCTCGCAGAACCAGGAAGGTGACCCATGACCAAAACGGGCACACCCATGAGAACAGAACAAAGGTTAGAAGGTTCCTTTGTGGGATATGTCATCGTCTACACAAACGGCAGTTGGTTCAAAGACATCAAGTTCTACCATATAGCCAGTAGAGTAAACATATCTTCACAAGGCAAGGTTCAAAGGGTAACACCTACCTATGCTATGCAGGGATCGACCGTTGAGCACGTTTGTGTCGTTTTTCCTCATCCCGAAAATCAATTTTCATTCATGTGGGGGATTGTTGGAATTTTTAGCTAAAAATGGCATTTTGAGTGATTATTTTGTGGTGCAAATATATGTGGATCCACTTCCGATTTGGGTCGGGTCAAAGTGGATTCGGGTTCTTCGTAGTGAGACGAAGAATTAGATATAATGTACGCTCAAAATGGGTAATAGGTGAATGAGAAATTGATTCTCAAGGTGAACCTATTTGAGAGAAGTCCAAATGACGAAAGGATAATTAAGCAAGTAGTTAATTAGCATTTTATGCTAATGAATCGTTAAGCACGAGATGTGCTTTTGTTAAGCTTTGAGCTTAAAACACGAAAGCTTAATTCAAGTAATGCGCTGCTAGCACATTACAAAGTGATAAGCTTTGAAAAGGCTTATTTTGGAGAATTGGGAGTGGAGCTCCTTTCGTGCTACACGAAAGTTGAGTAATTAAGCTTTGATAGCTTAATTTGAACATTGGAGAATTGGAGCTCCTTTCGTGTTCTTTAGTGAGCTCCTTTCGTGTTGCACCGTTTCGGTGTGTGTGGACCACTCGGGTGTGGTTTCCGGTCCCAATTCATTAACCTTTTGGGTTTGTATGGACTTCTCGGTCACTCAGATATTTTGAAACGGGTCGTTGTGGTCGGTACGAATTAATCGCGTATAAGTTCATGAACGTTGATATTATTTCGATAATAAGTACGACCGTTTCAAACGTTATAATCCAATTATTAAATTGGATTTATGTTGGTTAATGGCCATTATAATGCTACTTAATTCCCCTTTCCCTACATATAGTTTGTTATGTTGGCAGAATGTTTTTTACATGATTTTTGAAAGTCTCAAAACATTTTGTTTTTCTCTCAACTCTCATTCTTGGTTTCAAATAGAAAATTGTTTGCCAACATAATTCCGTAAAACATCGGAGTGCTCAACTTGTGTTCTAGTTCGCCGGGCTTTGGGTTGGAGTGCTCGAACGCCAAAGTAGTAGTCCGTTTTATCCTGGGAGACTGACGCCACAACGATCCTAGCACCCTCGGGAGGTGGCGAATCGGTTTTAAGGAGAGTGTGTGTGCACACGACTCGGGCTTCCTCTGCTTCTTCTTTCTTCGCGTTGGGTTAAAACCTCAGGTTAGAAACCCGTTCTTGCTTTTATTTTGTCCTTGGTTTCGGACCAAGTGGTGGGATTAATCTCGGAAAGATTAAATCCTTGTACTAGTTTCGTACTAGTTGTGGTGGGATTAATTTCGTGGAAATTAAGTCCCGTGTACTAGTTTCGTACTAGTGGTGGTGGGATTATTTTGATAAAATAAATCCCTAGTTGGTTAATATATATACGGTGTATATATATGTAATTTTGGTTTTGAACCAAAATTGCTTGGATTTAATTTTCTATAAATTAAATTTTTTTTTTCGGGACAAATATATATTTTATATATATTTTGTGTATCGTTTTGTTCACCAATTTCCAAACATATTATTATTTCAAGAGATTAGAGGTTTGGATTGAAAGGAGCAAACTGAGATAGATTTATGCATGATGTTTAGCTTCTTTGACTCTTCTCCACCCAATTTTATACAATCGTTATACCCTGCACCACGGTACACATAGCATTGTGCGCCCCGTGCCTCCCAAAACGACGTCGTTTTGATAAGTTGTGTGGGGAGTCGACGAGACATAGTGTATGTGTATTATGTTATATAATTATGTACATTATGTTATACAATTATGTATATTTTGTTATACAATTATGTACATTATTTTATACAATTATGTACATTTTTTGATACAATTATGTACATTTTCGAACACGCGATTTTTTTTAACAATTAAAAGGGTTATGTACATTCTCATATACAATTATGTACATTTTAGTATACAATTATGTACATTTTCAAAATATGAATTTTTTTTTTAACAAGTTAACAGCAAACACGAAAAAACAGCATTTAAAAAAAAAAAAATACAAAACGACGTCATTTTGCACCAGGGTGCATAATGCAATGTGCGCCCTGGTGCACGATATAAACTGCCAATTTTATAAGAATGGGTAATTTTGGATTTGTTTACATAATCAGAGGACTAATTTGAGTAAGGAAACATATAGAATTACATTATTATTGTCCTCAAAGCACATAGAGACTTCACGGTGTTAGTAACAGAGAACTAAATTGAGTAAAGTTTATATAGTTAAAAGACTTAATTGAGTAAGAATGATAGTCGATGACCAATTCGGTAATTTTACAATAATCAATGGACTATTTTGATAATTAACTCAAAAAAAATGTAAAAAATTACAATTGAGTCCTAAGTTTACCAACAAGTTATCAATAATTTGGTGCTAAGTTTTTTTTGCCTCTATTACGGAGTACAATGTAGTATATTTGTGACCTCCTATTTGAGAGAGTCATAGTTATGTCGCTTGACCACGAAGTCTTTGGCGATTGTCTAATCCTTAAAAATTAAGAACTTAATAAGTAACCAAATCCTCACGAATCTTGCCCGTCAATGTGTAACCACCCATCCACTTAATGCCTCCATAAATATTGAGTAAAGCCTACCCATTTCTCCCACTTTGTAAGCAAATTGCTATCTAAGGTCACTCACCTTGTCTGAGTCAGACTAACATACTTCACCAAGCTTCGAGCACCAAATTACCAGTACACTACCTGTTAATGTAAGATTTGTGTTAAAAAGTCTTTTCTCCCTTTAGTTGTTAAAGACTTTTGGAACAAATAGTAAGTTAATTTATTGAGTTGTATTTGTTGTTCTTGAACAAGCCCTTGATATACTTAGAACGAAGTACTAAAAAAGATTCATGGTTATATGGAAATATTTCACTACTCATATTTAGACCCTTAATTTTTTGTGACTTGTAAAGTTTACGATGCAAGAAGGTAGAGAAAAAAAAAAAGTTCATTAGACCACATTAAAAAAAATTTCAAGCTAAAAACTCTATGTTGACCCCTTCTACCCCACTCCGGGTAAGAATAGGCCCCAACCTTTTGTTTTCTTTTTTTTTTTTTTTCTTTTTGATATCTTTCCCAATACCCCTTCCTTTGACCGGTCCTTGTTGCATCTGACCACATTTTCAAGCGATCATCATTTCTCTTTTAGGTTGCTCATTCCTCCGACTCATAATATATTAGCTCAATCCAATCGACGTTCATTTCATGATCTCCACTAACTTTTAATACTCATTAAGAACCTCGGTCGCAATGAACACAAAACGTTACAACACTCTTAGGCTCTTAGCTTATCCGTACACTTCACGACTCCCCATGAGGTCCCATCATAGATATCCTCGGTTAATGCGCCATTAGCTAGATTGCTACTATGTGTCAAGGTCATGACTTCTTCCCTTGCCTATAAATATCATCCTTTCTTTTTCTTGTATCATCCTTGGTTTTATGACCTTGAATTAGTCATTGGCTGGCCAACACAACAACTCAAACAAATAGGAAATAAGAAATAGGAAACAAACAAGTAAAAAAGAAAGCAAAAGAATTCAACAAAATTTGCCTCAAGCTCTATAAACAATTAGAATTCATTACACACTCAAGAGGGGTATTTATACATAGGCGCCTAGACTAAAATTGGAAACTAAATCAAACCAAATCTTGCCCACAAATCAAGGACCAAATCAGGTGTCCATCTCCTAAAATTTGACTAAGATTACATTCTTAAAATATCTAATTGCAATCCAAAAAATACAAAAGAAAAGTATTTAGGCAACAAATCTCCTAAAATCTTTTGGTAACATGGACTTCTTAATTCTTACATTTCTACTCTTTTTTATAAGCTCATCATATCCCTTTGGATCGCCATTTTAGCATTCAGCATCGGGATCTGTAGTTCAAGCAATTCCTCACAGCTCTAACCGATAGACCACCTTGAGCCGATTGCCAAGCACCAGTACCCCACCTAACACTTTCCTTTTCTTTTTTTTTTCTTCTTCTTCTTCTTTCATTTCCACCGCCACCAAGCATTCTATAAGCAAAAAAGTTCCCTTGTCCACGATCTCAACTTCTTGTCCACGATCTCAACTTCATGTCCACCTTACTCGATCCCTCTACGGAAGTCGTCTTCGCAGGGGTAGTGTTTCAACCCCGATCCTATAAGTTCCTTTGCATCTAAAAGCTCCCTAACCCAATCCTTGCTCTCCTTAATTGCGCTTAATCATGTGTTTATTGCCACATTTATTTGTTTATTTATATTTGAACATTGCTTGAATCCATTATCCATCACTCTAACAATTGCTTAGCATGCGTAATTAAAGAACGACATTAACATCATTGGAAGAAACGATTTTTTTCCTTTCAAATGGCAAGTGTTTCTGCCCATTAGTAAATTATTCATAAGTAACAAAATACATTCCACAGCTCAATCACTTGCATAGGCATGAGGTGAACAAAAGTAGCCGGGAAAAACAGCTTTTATATTGGTACAGACTACAGAATCATTGTATTTATATACTAATGGTAACTTACTCCATCTCCTTGTACTACTTCACCGATACGGAAAGCTTTGCTTGACTCACATCCATCCCCAAGGATCCTAAGAGCGGTGTCCGGGGTCACAACTAGAACCATTCCAATTCCCATATTGAAAGTCCGCCTCATTTCAGCGTCTTCAATATTACCCGCCTTGATAATATATTAAAAAGAATTTAGAGTTAGAGGTTATGTAACAATAGATAAAGATTCAAAACCATGGAAGAAGTGGTGAAAAGGACCTCACCTCTTGAATCCATTTGAATACTGGGGGAACTACCCAGGAATCCTTGTGAATGACAGCTCCCAAACCTTTAGGAAAGACTCGAGGTATATTATCAGTAAAACCACCTCCTGTGATGTGAGCTATCCCTTTAACCCCTCCTTTGTTAATAATGTCAAGCACCTTAAGCAGCCAGCATTAAAAGGTTAAAAAATATATATATATTTACCATCTTATCCCAAATCAAAGCATAAAAAGTGTACAACATTTTTACTGTTTTACCTGCTTTACATATATGACAGTTGGGGCTATTAACGCTTCACCTAAAGTAATAGGGTTGCCAGGAAGTTGATCTTTCAAAGAAAGGCCACTTTGCTTGATTACCCTGAAAGTAGGGAACTTTTTAGTGTTAAGTGTAGCAGAAAGGACGATTAGTTTATACTTTCGAATGAATCAACAGCATGGAAGGGAAAACTCAGTAGTTCCAACCTTCTAACAAGGGAAAATCCATTTGAATGGACTCCACTAGATGGAAGTCCAATGAGAACATCTCCAGCAATAATGTTTTTCCCATCAATAACTGAATCCTTTTTCACAATGCCAACAGCAAAACCACTAAGATCATACTCCCCATTTGCATAGAAATCTGGCATTTCTGCGGTCTGAAAAAATAACTTAATCCAGTCAGCACATCCAGAAGACAGCTGATATAAATTCATTTCACCGAAATATACCAATATGCATTACTGCAAACATTAATTGCAGTCAGGTAAATACTTCACAACTAAGGGACCAGTATAATGCATTTCTAACCAACCATTTACAAGTCACAACTAAAAACAGAGTTGCCAGCCCCTCAAACAGAAATATAACCGATATCACGGGACAACACCCAAGAAATCACTATATACGTTTTTGTTTATATTACCTTATTCACAAGCATCATAACTCCTCTTGATGCAAATGGTCCGAAAAAATCCATTAAATCTATTAGCTTTCAACTTTTATACAAGATAATACATTAGACCATAGTGGCAAGTTTAACTTGATCTCTTAGGTGTATTTTAAAGATAACAATTAAGGCTCGTAAAGTTTAATTCGGGCAAGTTCTTTTGTGACAACCCCAAAAACAAAGGAAACGGTTAGGCAATGAAGGTAGCTTCCAGTCTGTGATTGGTGGCAGCTGGAGGCAATTGATTCTGCTGTTGTGTTATTTATTTTATTGTTTGTTTGTGTGTGTGTGTATGGGGGGCGGGGGGAAGCAAACACTTTTGCAAGCATATTTTATGAAGTGAGAATGATAGGTACCTCTCCACCCAAAAGAGCACAATCAGATTGCTTGCAACCATCTACAATACCTCTTATTACCTAGTAAGAAAATAAAGAATAAATTAAATAAACTTGTAATAATTATATAAAACTCCAAAAACTACTTAAAAGGGGAATCTGTGTACCTTTTCTGCAAGATCAACATCAAGTCGGCTTGTTGCAAAGTAATCAAGGAAAAATAAAGGTTTAGCTCCAGAAGTGACAATATCATTAACACTCATTGCAACCTGATAAGTAAATGTCTTGTTAACTTTAGCATTGCATATGCTTAACAATGTATTACATAACAGAAAAGTTACCAGATCAATCCCTATAGTATCATGGATTCCTGTTTCAAATGCAAGCTTTAGTTTTGTCCCCACTCCATCGGTGCCAGCCACAAGGTATGAATCCCCTGATAAGTGATTATGCTTTTAGCAAAATAGTCTCAATAACAAAATGAAAAGACATAGTCCATGTTTGAGAAAATATTATAGGAAATTTTTTAAAGTTGCTTCTTGCCTTCTTAAAAGTAAAGGCATCAGCAGTATGCACCTAACATATATCCACAAAAATAAACCAATTTAAACAGCCATAATTCTACAAGCCTCTAACTATTTAGAAGTGTGTATGCATAAGAACTAAATTAGTGATGACAAATGTTTCTATCCAGTTCAACTTATCAAGTTTAATTTTGTATAACTCCACATATTCCTTTCAGATTTTAGCAACACGGTACAAATGAAAAAAGGACTCCTACAAGTACTCGTTAAAACAGACTGATGAATGGCAATACCTAACGGAAAGAGGCCTCCAAACCCCCCAATTCCGGGTGCCATCTTGGCAATTCTCCTAACAAGTTCTGAGCCTGCATCAATGTCAACCCCAGCATCCTTATATGTAAGACCGCCAACCTTATCCTCTGAACTGCTAGTTTGGCTGTTACACATGATGCTAGTTTTTCTCTTGCCTGAAGGATGCATCTTCAGAGATAATTGTGAAAGAGTATTTGAGAAGCATCGAGATTCATAAAAATATAATTTGGAGCCGCTAATATATGATTTTTGGCATGGAATGGTTGACTTCGTAATGCAGCCCGATAGCTCTAGAATTGCTTGGCAAGATGTGGTCATCGCAAACCAAGAATCACTATAGATTTTAAAGAAGAGAAATTATATAAGATGATGTTAAAAATATATATATATTAAAAAAAAAGAACAGATGAAGTCTTCAACAATGTATACCCATCACTTCATCAAAATATGCAGACCAACAACCCAAACATAATATGAATAAATGAATTCATACAACTCCATAAGACCATAACTTCAAATATCATAGCAGGATTCAAGAATTTACCCAAAAAAAAAAAAAAAAAAAAAAAAAAAAAAAAAAAAAAAAAAAAAAACTGCATATAAAGACTAAATTTTTGAAACAGCTATCCAAATAAATGAAATAGAAATATTAGTTCACTTTATTTAGGTTGCCTAAGCATGCATGCATTATCATTAGTCATCTGTTTTCTTGCTTTTGCTTTTATTTGCTTGTCTTGGCTCTTTTATGTAAAATCAATTTAAAATTGCAAACAGTTATCTTTCCTGCTTCTAACCTAATTTGTTACATTCCTGAATGTCCTGAACGTTATAAAATTTTTTGCCTCCCTCAAAAGTGTTAATTGCTCATTTCCGCTATATACCATGCTAATTTGTTACTATGACACCGAAGAGTGTATGCTGTATCAAACACTTCAAATAAATTTTTAAAAAGTTCAACTGAAAATTATGCAACTTTCCAGCATTTCATCGCAATTTTGGACAAGAACTACATGCCGCGAGCCGCTTTACCTCAACAAGTATTCTTAAGACTAGGTTAAACACAGAAACGTTAGTGTTATTTTCAGGATCGAAGGTGCGAACCTCGAATAATTGAAGCGGCGGAGCAACGAAGCAGTGAAGCCTGAAGGAGTGAACTTTGGCTACGTGAGATAGTGAAAGTCGAAGGTTCAGGCGTTCGGCACTTCAGCTGTTCGAGGGCTTCAACCTTCAAGGAGTCAACTAGTCGTCAAGGGTTTCAAGCTTTCGGGCTATGGGCTATTGGGCTTTGGAAGTTGTATTTGTCAATTGTTATTACTCGGTACTAATTACCAATCATTATAATCCAGTTGTAAATAATGTATATTCAGTACATAAATAATATATTATTAGTATATTAAAAATATATGTTGTATTAATGAAAAATATATTATTTGAGTACGAAAAGTATATTATTTTGTATAATGTATATTCAGTGCATAAATAATGTATTTTTAATATGTTAAAAATGTACTTTTTGTTATGGTCCATATAGCACTGTGTGGACCATGATCCACACAATAATTTGTCACTCCCTACTCATTAGGCTTTCAATCAAAAGTAATAAAGGCAAATTTTAATGTGGACCATAAAGTGTGCAACATTTTAATTACATTTCAGCTTCATTTGACAATACTATTATGTTTTGTAGTTTCATTTTTCATCCATACTAGTTTCATTATAGCAATTGATGATACATATTGCTTCATGTATTTTGTATGTATATTTATATATATTATTGAGGACATTATTGTAAATTGATTCATATAACCTAAAATATAACCCTTAACCAAACAAGGTAATATTATATTTCGCAATCCAAACCAAACACATAAGGTAATCTTACCTTCCCAAAATCTAACATTACCTTCCTGGATGTAATCCTATTACCTGGGGTAATCCAAGATTTTGTGATCCAAACGTCCCCTAAAAGCTAACCCGCTGACTTTGACCCTAACCCGAATCATTTAACCCGACCCAACTACAAAATGAGAACGTGGACGTATATGGAGGTCAAAATCGGGGAATATTCCCTATCAAGTAGCCCCCCCAGCCAAATAGGGGGGTATGTCCCCAAATTAACGTAGCCTCACCATTACCAATTCTTCTTCTCACCCCACTACAAACCAGATCATGGACAGCCATAATACTCCTCCAGCAATAACTAGGATTATTTCCCAAAGAAGCATCAATAAAAGAGGATTTAGGGAAATACCTGGCTTTATATATTCGAGCAGCTAAAGACTCAGGTTTCGTAAGAAAACGCCAGGCCTTCTTACCCAACATTGCCAAATTAAAGGCCCTGAGATCCTTAAAACCCATGCCCCCAACAGACTTTGGCTTACACAAACGATCCCAAGCCATCCAGTGAATACCATCCCCATTCTCGCCACCCTTGTTCCACCAGTTTCGGTTCATGGTTCTTTCAATAGCTACACACACAGAGTCAGTTAGCAAAAAAAAAAAAAAAAAAAAAAAACACTCATTGAGAAAGTAGGCATAGCCTGAGCCACATTTTTCAAAAGAATTTCTTTGCCTGCGTGAGACAATAACTTCTTATTCCACGATCCAATCCTTTGTTTTATTGTTTCCTCAATGTAAGAAAAGACTAACTTCTTATTCTTGCCCACAAAAGATAGAAGACCCAGATATTTTTCAAAGTTAGGGGTATGATTAACTCCCAACAAATTCACCACATCATCCATATCACCTTCCCCCGTATTCTTGCTAAAACAGATACTTGACTTATGATAATTAACAGTCTAACCTGATAGGTGCTCATAAGTCTACAAGCCCTGCTTAACCACACCAGCTTCCTGCATATTAGCCTTAAAGAACAGGAGACTATCGTCAGCAAAGAAAATGTGGGAAATAGCCGGTGCACCCCTAACCACTCTACAACCATGAATAGAGCCTGAGCCTAAGCCTTCTGTAATAACAATGACAAACCTTCTGCACAAATAATAAACAAATATAGGGAAAGATGGTCTTCTTGTCTGAGACCCCTGGTTGGCGTTACCTTACCTCCTCTGGCTCCATTAACCAGGATATAGGAGACAGTCATAACACACAACATGATCAGTTCAACCAATTTCTCATTGAAACCCAGCGTCAGAAGCATCCCTCGCAGGAAAGGCCATTACATCATATAATATGTCTTTGCCATATCCAACTTTCAAGCCCTCCCCCCCCCCCCCCCCCATCCAACATGACTACACTGTTTCCTGTTAAAAAATGGCCTACTTCTGCCGCAATAAGAATATTATCAGTTATTAATCTGTCAGGGAGAAAAGCACTTTGGGACTCCGAAATCACACCATCCAGAAGGGGTTTCATCCTGTTCGCAATCATTTTAGCCATAATCTTATAAACCACATTATAGAGGGCAATTGGTCTGAGATCCGAAACCGTCTCAGGCTAATTCTTCTTAAGGATCAATACAACATTAGTCTCATTCAACCCATCAGGGAAGGAACCAGAATGCAAGCAATCACTACAAGAAAAATCACGTTTGGCGACAGAATTTTTCATTTTCGCGACGGAATCCATTCTGTAGTCTCAAGACTTGTCTTATTTCATTTCGTGGCGGAAATAATCCGTCGCGAGTGATGGCGACGGAAAATGGTGACGAAATTGTTCGTCGTGAAGTAGGCGACGGAAGTCATTCCGTCGCGAGTCTGTCATGATTTTGGCAACGGAAATATTTCTTTATGTCGCCATTGCGTGAAAAAAATATTTCGTCGTAAAAACTCACATTCCGTTCCATATTTCTGTCGTGAAATATAACGACGGAAATAATTATGTCGTGAATCCGTCGCTAACATTTCCGTTGCAAATTTTTTATTCCGTCATAAAATTTCGTCGTAAAAAAACGATGAAACAATTTGTCGTCGCGATTCTGTCGCAAACATTTCTGTTGCAAATGATGTCTTCTGTCGCACAAATTCGTCGTAAGAAAAGGACGAAAAAATTTCCGTAATAATTCCATCGCTAGATATTCCGTCGAAAAATTCGTTTTCCGTCACAAAATTTTGTCGTAAAATAATAATGTAACTAATCACTGTCGTGATTCCGTCGCATTTTGAATGACAAAAATCTTTTCATCGCCATAATTACAATGAATATTCCATCGCTAAAATTATATTTCATCGCAATTATGCTAAATTATTATTTTAATATTTTTTTTTAATTATTATTATTTTGTTAAAATTCTAATATTTGTATTTAAAATGTTAATGTGCAAACTAAAATACAATATAATTTGTTGTACTTAATACGAAAGTGATGTATAAACAACAATATACTAATTCATAAAAGAAAAATCAAATCAAGGTGAATTTGGTCGTGATGAGGGTGATGATGAAGTACCCGCTTTCTCACTCTCAAAGAGCATTTAATCTTTGTTGCATAAGTGATTGTAGTATATTTGTAATTTGTAAACAAATAATGCCCGGAGTATCGGGTAATCGGTCCACATGGAAGTGGTTCTATTAAGCACTAGTTACTAATTTATTCTTTGAAGCTAATCCTAACAATTTGATAGGGAATATACCCCGGGAATACGGTCCGCCCGTCCTGCCCGGTCATCTTGCCCGGACGAGTTAGATGCGGTTCCCTGCCCGGTTGCCCGGTCCGCCTCTCGGCTTGGAGAGGCCCCACCAGTGACCAGCCGGTAAGCGGGCGAGACGGCCGGGACGGGATGGGCCGTGCCAACGGCAGGAGATGCTTGCCACGCGTACGGCTGCATGCTCGCCTCCCCAGAGCCCAGTGCATGCTCACCACGTGTCCGACATGCCGGAAGGCCGGATGCTTTTCCCCAGGACCCTTATAAATACTGCATTAAATGCTAGAGAGAGGGACTTTTGGATGAGGTGACTTACTAGATTAGAGAGGATCCCGGTCATCATATACGATCGGTTTGTCTGTAACTCTATTGTAACCTACACGTATCAATACACAGCTATTTTATCCACATCATTTGGCGCCGTCTGTGGGGACCGGTACAAAAAACCAGACGTCTTTGCCGATCTCCTCCACATGTATCCCTTTATGGACTTCCTCAACACTGGCGAGGAGGGTGATGACGCCCAACCAGACCTACGAGCGCATCTGAATGCCCGAATGGACCTCAATCAACCCCCCGAAGGAGCGTTCCAGTCGCCAGAACCGGCGAACGTAAGGCCGGCGGAAGCCGCTTACAGGGATATCCCAATTCAAGCCACATACCAAGCCCCGGGAGCTGTCCCGGGATTCGTGGACCTGGCATATCAATGGTGGGCCAATGCTCCGCATTTTTACCCCCCGGTATACCCGCAGCCTCCGATGCCGGGAATGTACCCGCCGCCGATGTACAGCCCGGTGCACAATTACCGGGTCGCCGCCCCCGCCTTCGGCCCGGGAGCGAGCGAGCATGATGAGGGCGGGGTTCAGTCGCCCCGAGGACCTTGGAACCCTCAACAAGAAGCTGCTCGGCCCCAGCGCCGACCGGCCCGAACCCGCCTAGGTTCGGTCGACCATTCGGAAGGGCGAGTGCCCCGGACAAGTGCATTCGACAGGTTGCAGCCCACGGATTCGCCCCGCCGCGCCCGACCAACGGGGAGAAGGGCGTCGCTAGACCGGACGACGTCCAGTCGAGGCACGAACTCAGACGAGGTGAGCTCGTCTAGGAGCACTCACCGACGAGATAACCCGCCAAGCAGGCCAACCGGGGTCCCGCGCGAGATCATGGAGCAGGTTCGTCGGGAGTTCAACCAGTGGAAGCAGGAGCAAACATCGCAAGTCCCGACCCTGGATACCACGCTGCTACGGACTCCCTTCTCTAGTGAAATAATGCAGCAGCCGTACCCAATTGATCTCCGGGTCCCAGGATCGAAAGAATACACCGGGAAAACAGACCCGGAAGAGCACGTCAACTCCTTCTATGGAAACATGATCATGATGGGCGTATCCGACGCCGTTATCTGCCGAGCCTTCTTCTCGACGCTCTCAGGGCGGGCAGCAGAATGGTTCAAATCCCTCGAACCGGGGTCCATCGCGTGCTTCGCAGACCTGTCCACCAAGTTCATCCGCCGCTTCACGATGTCCCGGACGGTCCGAAAGCACTTCACCCACCTCGAAGCCGCCAAGCAATTGGAGGGCGAGTCTTTGGCCGATTTCCTGGTCAAATGGAAAAACGCCATTGGTGAGGTGGAGCCCATGGATGACAGGACGACCATAAACGTCCTACACTACTCGCTCCGAGCAGGAGCTCTGTACCAGGACTTCATCGTCCACCCTCCGCAGTCATATGATGAGGTGATCCGACGGGTCACCGACCACGCAAACGCTATGGAAGCCAACTCCGCGAAGCGACGTCAAGAATCGGGATCGGCCCGGCGCGACAATCGGCCGGACCCCAAGCGCGGAGACCGTCAGCAGGCCCCCCGGGACCTGTCCAAGCTCACCCGGCCAGTGACGGAGATCCTCGATTACGCGCAGGGCTGTAACCTGATTCAACTACCAGAGCCCGGACGTGATGGCCGGGATACCTCCAAGTTTTGCGCATATCATCGTAACCGGGGGCATACGACGGACGAGTGCCGGGTTTTGAAAGAAGTAATCGAAGACCTCCTGAAAGAGGGGGAATTGACACAGTTCACCGAAAAAAAGGAAAAGGGGAAGCGATGGAAAAAGTTCTTCAGAAGAGCCGGCCGGGACAAGAAGGATAAGGCCCAAGAGCCCGACGAGGAACCTCGGTCCACGGGTTCCAAGCAGGTGATTCACGTAATCTTCGGCGGCCCGGAGGGCGGTGACAGCACGGAGGACAGGCACAGGTGGTGTCAAAGTTTACAAGTCGGGCTGGTAGAAGAGGCCCGACCGGAAAAACGCTTGAAAGCGAACCCATCGCCTTTACCGACGACGATCTGCCCCGAAATCCTTATCACGGGACTGAAGCACTAATTGTCACGATAGACGTTTGTGGCGTGGACGTTGAAAGGGTGATGGTCGATACCGGTAGCAGCGTGAATGTCCTCTACCTGGTCTTTAAGAAGCTGAAGCTGGATAAGGAAAAATTGACCCCGGTCCGCACCCAGTTGTCCGGCTTCACTGGAGCCACTATCGAACCAGAGGGTCTGGTCAGGTTACCTGTAGAAGTGGGCACTTATCCCAGGGTGACGAAGACAGACATGGAATTTATCGTGGTGAACCTCGCCTGCGTCCACAACGTGATCCTAGGCCGACCGGGAATTGCCCAGATCGGAGCAATCATATCCATGCCGCACCTGTGCATGAAGTTCCAAACGCCGGCGGGAGTTGGTGTGCTAAGGGGCGACGTCCGGTCGGCCCGGAAGTGTTACGTAAAAGCAGTACAGAGGAGTCAGGGCAGTTCATCCACAGTAAACGCCATAGCGAACGGCAGTAAGGTTATGACCAGGGAGCAGCCTGAACCGGCAGAGGAGGTTGAAGAGATCCGATTATCTGACGAATTCCCCGAGAAGACCGTCCGAATAGGCACGGCCCTAACGCCAGACCTGAGGAGCTCGATCATAGAAGTCCTAAAGGAGTATGCCGACGTTTTCGCTTGGGGACCGCAGGATATGCCCGGGATAGCCCGGTCGACTATATGTCACCACCTAACAGTGAACCCTGCCGTACGACCTGTCAAGCAGAAGCAACGACACTTGTCGGTCAACAGAAGGGAGTTCATCCGGCAGGAGGTCAGGACACTAAGTTCAATCGGGCATATCCGGGAAGTCGTCTACCCCGACTGGGTGGCTAACGTTGTCCTAGTACCCAAGCCACCTGCATGGCGCATGTGTATTGATTACACGGACCTCAACCGAGCGTGCCCGCTCGACCCGTACCCATTGCCAAGTATCCACCAGATGGTAGACGAGACCGCTGAGTCTGAACTGATGAGCTTCATAGACGCCTTCAAAGGGTACCACCAGATAATGATGGCGGAAGAGGATGAGGCGAAGACATCCTTTGTCACGCCGGACGTCCTGTACTGTTACAGGGTGATGCCTTTCGGCTTACGCAACGCAGGGGCCACGTACCAGAGAATGATAAACATGTTGTTCGAAGACCTGCTCGGTAAGACCATGGAGGCATATATCGACGACATGCTCGTCAAGAGCCTCAAGCGGGAGGACCACGCCCACGATCTTCGGACTTGTTTCGAGATTTTACGCTACCACCAGATGAGGCTAAACCCGGCGAAATGCACGTTCGCGGTGCAAACCGGGAAGTTTCTAGGATTCATGATGACCAAGAGGGGCATCGAACCAAACCCGGCTAAGGTCAAGGCGATCTTGGACATGCAACCCCCCACTACCGTCCGGGAGGTCCAGCAGCTGACCGGAAGACTAGCGGCACTCAGTCGCTTCCTTTCTAAACTGGCCGAGCGGGCCCTGCCGTTTTTCAAAACACTGAGGAAAGTGAACGCTTTCAAATGGGATCGGGATTGCCAGGATGCTTTTGAGCAACTGAAGGAGTACCTTATGTCTCCGGTCGTGCTCTCGAAGCCGGAGCCGGGCGAAGATCTAGATGTCTACTTAGGGGTGTCCGACAAGGCAGTCAGTGCAGTCCTTTGCCGAATTGACGAGCACAACGTCCAAAGACCGGTTTACTACGTCAGTCACGCCCTAAGCGGGGCAGAAACCAGATACTCCCGGCTGGAAAAGGTCGTGTATGCGTTATACACGGCCGCCAAGAAGCTCACCCCGTATTTTCAGGGCCGAACAGTTCGAGTGCTCACTGACCAACCCATCGGGTCCGTCCTTCGGAACTCCAACTCATCCGGCCGATTGGTCAAATGGGCCCTGATGCTGAATACAGACCCCGGCCGGCGATCAAAGGCCAGGCACTGGCCGACTTCGTAGTAGAATGCACGGCTCGGGAAGTCAATACGACGACACAACCGGGCCCGGACGAGCAGTGGTGGGAGTTGGCAACGGATGGCTCAAGCAGTAAGAGAGGAGCGGGTGGAGGAGTAGTTATCACCAGCCCGGAGGGGTTCAAATTGTACTACGCCTTGGTCTTCTCCTTTTCCCCTACCAACAACGAGGCCGAGTATGAGGCATTCATTGCCGGCCTCCAGTACGTCAGAAAACTCGGCGCGCAACACGTCCGGGCAAGAACCGACTCCGCCTTAGTAGTTGGGCAGGTTCTAGGGAACTTCGAGGCCAACGGGGACCGATTGGTACAATATAGAAATCGGGCGTTGGCGATCCTCGCGGACTTCGAGGGCCATACGATTGAGCACGTCCACCGGGCAGAAAACGTGGACGCTGACGTTCTATCCAAGCTCGCCCAGGAAGCCCCCGAGCACATCTCCAAAATAGCGCGCGTAGAAGAACTGACTCGGGCAGCTATTGACGTGCTAGAAGTCGCCCCGGTAGCACCACCGGAAGAGAATTGGATTACGGACCTGATGCAATATTTGACCGAGGATCGCCTCCCCGACGACGCAAAGAGGGCCCGAAAAGTCAAGCTAAGGGCGCCACGTTTCCAGGTGATGGACGGCCGGCTCTACCGACGGCCGTATGGTGGCCCGTTGATGAGATGCCTAAACGACTTCGAAGCTGACCTGGTGATGACCGAGCTCCATTCGGGGATCTACTCGGCGCACCAGGGCGGTAAGGCCCTGGCGCGGAGAATAATGCTAATAGGATACTACTGGCCGTCAATTCAACTAGACTGCAAGAGGGTAGCCCGAGAATGCGAGGCATGCCAAGTCTTCGCCAAAGTTCCCGGTCGACCGGCTACCTTTTACCAGCCTGTCAGCACGGCCATCCCTTTCGCAAGGTGGGGCGTCGACATAGTCGGCCCGTTCACCCGGGTGGCCGGGCGGAAGAGGTTCATCATCGTGGCAATCGACTATTTCTCGAAGTGGATCGAGGCGGAACCTTTGGCGACCATCACGTCACAGCAATGCGCCAGGTTCCTCTGGCGCAATGTGGTTTCTCGATTCGGTGTCCCCGTACAACTGGTCACAGACAACGGCAAGCAGTTTGAAGGGACTTACTTCTCGAACTTCCTTACAACAATCGGTACAAAGGCGGTAAAGTCATCCGTCGCATACCCTCAGGGCAACGGCCAAGTCGAGAACGCCAACCGGACCATCTTAGAAGGACTGAAGAAGAAGCTGTACTCGGCGGGACGAAATTGGGCGGACGAGCTACCGTATATCCTATGGGCGTATAGAACGACCCCACGAGAGGCAACAAAAGAAACCCTCTTTGCACTAGTCTACGGTGCGGAAGCTAGACTACCGGTTGAGGCCTGGTTACCGACTGCTCGGGAAAAGGAGTTCGATCCTGATACCAATGAAGAAATGATGGCGGTTGAGTTAGACACCGTCAAAGAAAGGCGAGAACAGGCCGCGAAGAGAGTAATCGAGTACCAAAAGAAAGCAAAGGCGTACCATGATGCTCGAGTCCGACCAAGGTACTTTCAAGTAGGAGATTACGTGTTAAGGAAAAGAGAAGCCAGCCGCCCGCTAGAGGGCGGGAAACTGTCAAAGAGTTGGGAAGGCCCGTATGTGGTGTCGGCAATTATACGCCCGGGATCCTACAAATTACAAACGACAACCGGGAAGATCGTAGACAGAGTGTGGAACTCGGAGAACCATACACTCTTTCACCATTAGATTTATTTTCTAGCATCTTGCTGCTCCTAGACTATGTAGTGTTTATTTTCTAGCACCGTTGTAATCTTGGCCTAGCAGGATAGCCGTTGTACCGACAGGCTAGTATTTTCTATGAAATGAAGCATCCTTTTTTCATTCAGAAACACGTGCACCATTAAGACCTACGAGGGTAGGCGAAGCCTGGGTCCGTCCCGGCAAGGCCATTAGGCCATTAAGACCTACGAGGGTAGGCGAAGCCCGGGACCGTCCTGGCAAGGCCATTAAGACCTACGAGGGTAGGCGAAGCCCGGGTCCGTCCCGGCAAGGCCATTAGGCCATTAAGACCTACGAGGGTAGGCAAAGCCCGGGTCCGTCCCGGCAAGGCCATTAGGCCATTAAGACCTACGAGGGTAGGCGAAGCCCGGGTCCGTCCCGGCAAGGCCATTAGGCCATTAAGACCTACGAGGGTAGGCGAAGCCCGGGACCGTCCCGGCAAGGCCATTAGGCCATTAAGACCTACGAGGGTAGGCGAAGCCCAGGTCCGTCCCGGCAAGGCCATTAGGCCATTAAGACCTACGAGGGTAGGCGAAGCCCGGGTCCGTCCCGGCAAGGCCATTAGGCCATTAAGACCTACGAGGGTAGGCGAAGCCCGGGTCCGTCCCGGTAAGGCCATTAGGCCATTAAGACCTACGAGGGTAGGCGAAGCCCGGGTCCGTCCCGGCATGAGGGTAGGCGGACCGAAGTGTCCATCGCTGGTTGATCGCGAGCCCGGGTCCGTCCCGGCCTCGTTCAGTTGGTGGCACACTCGGAAGTGTCCATCGACGGTTGATCGCGAGCCCGGGTCCGTCCCGGCCTCGTTCAGTTGGTGGCACACTCGGAAGTGTCCATCGACGGTTGATCGCGAGCCCGGGTCCGTCCCGGCCTCGTTCAGTTGGTGGCACACTCGGAAGTGTCCATCGACGGTTGATCGCGAGCCCGGGTCCGTCCCGGCCTCGTTCAGTTGGTGGCACACTCGGAAGTGTCCATCGACGATTGATCGCGAGCCCGGGTCCGTCCCGGCCTCATTCAGTTGGTGGTACACTCGGAAGTGTCCATCGACGGTCGATCGGAAGACCGGGTCTGTCCCGGCCTCGTTCAGTTGGTGGCACACTCGGAAGTGCCCATCGACGGTTGATCGCGAGCCCGGGTCCGTCCCGGCCTCGTTCAGTTGGTGGTACACTCGAAAGTGTCCATCGACGGTCGATCGGAAGACCGGGTCTGTCCCGGCCTCGTTCAGTTGGTGGCACACTCGGAAGTGTCCATCGACGGTTGATCGCGAGCCCGGGTCCGTCCCGGCCTCGTTCAGTTGGTGGTACACTCGGAAGTGTCCATCGACGGTCGATCGGAAGACCGGGTCCGTCCCGGCCTCGTTCAGTTGGTGGCACACTCGGAAGTGTCCATCGACGGTTGATAGCGAGCTCGGGTCCGTCCCGGCCTCGTTCAGTTGGTGGTACACTTGGAGGTGTCCATCGATGGTTGATCGCGAGCCCGGGTCTGTCCCGGCAAGGCCATTAGGCCATTAAGGCCATCGACGGTTGATCGCGAGCCCGGTCCGTCCCGGCCTCGTTCAGTTGGTGGTAGTAATAGGGACAACGGAGACGACAACAAGCAGGCATTAAAAATTAAAAAGTGCGACTGGCGTTACAAAGTTGTGGTTTGCCCGGCACAAAGGGGCCGGGCTCCCTGAAAATACCGCTATTAACAAAAATCGCTCCCGCTCTAAAAGTCTAGGCCTCGGGAGGAGCTTGTGGGTGCGGCTCGGTGGAAGAAGGCTGACCGGTGGCTGGGGGACTATCGTAGGGCTCAGGGCCGGGATCGGGCACCTCGGCGGGTAGAACTCCCAGGACCAGGGCCAGGTCATCATCGTCAAGCGACTGGGCCAAAGCATCCCGATCCTCCCGTTGAGCCCGGCGTTGGCCAGAGCTGAAAGCCCACTTGGCTAGGGTCCAAGCCAATTCCTCGCCAACCGGGTTCTTTAGAAAATGGCGGAAGAAAGCCTCGCCTTCGGCCCGGTCACGGCATACACGCGCAGCGAGCCCCTCTGGGCTGTCCAGTAGCTTTTGGGCTTCCGTCGCCCGGTTCTCCGCCTTGGCCAACTGGTCGTTGGCAGCTCGTAGTTTCCGGCGCGCCTCTTTGGCCTCCTTCTCATGACGGTCGGCGGCCTTCTGCAGGGCCTCGGCGTCTTCCGTCGCTTTCGCCCGGCGGAACAGGGTTACCAGGGTACGCGTCATCTGTGTTCATGAAAGAAGAGAGATTAGTAAGTTGGCGTAAACGGTGAGCATATAGCGCGAGGAGCTAAATGAGAGCGGGCACCTGCATGACGTCGGCCGCCCCCTGCTCCCCGATCTCGTTTAGCGTCTGCCCTTTACCATCATCGCCGGCTGGAATGATGTCGATCAGCCGGTTGAGCTTGGCCGCGGGATGCTCCCCGCTCAGCAGGACGTTGATGACCGGTGTCTCGGTGGAAGGGCTGGCCCGTTTGCTCCGCTTGAACAGTGGGACCTCCTCCGCGTCGACATCCGTCTCCCTCTCCTTCCCCTTCCGGGTATGGGAGCGAACGACCTGCAAATCCGGTTCCGATTCAACCGGCTGAGCCGACGTAACACCGAGGGGGAGGGCGGTAGGAACCGATGAGTCCGCCGATGCAGAAGCGCCGGCGACGTTCTTCTTGCCTCCGAGCGCAATCTTCGGCCGGGGGCCAGTTGAGGGAGCCGCAGCGGCAATAAAAGCCTTGTCAAAACCCATACCTGCAAAAGAGAGCAAAGGTCAGACGGTCGGTCAAGTTAGGACCGGGCGGAAAAAGCGCTTTACGGGTTAAACATGAAACCTCCGGGCGCGTCCGTAGGAGGAGGAGGCGGCCGGGCAATGGTAATTTGGATCCGTCGAGGCTCGTATTTCCCCAGGAGGTCATACCGAGGGGGTTCAAACCGGGCAGCCTCAAAAGTCTCGGGAGTCTTATAGGTATGATAGTCGTAGAACTCGGAAGAAATCTTCACGGTGGCATCAGCGAGCTCGGGAGTTTCCTCTGGGGTAACCTGCTCTATGTAATGGCTAGCCCATTCCCGGGGAACCGGTAGGTCCCAGGTATACTTGACGGAAAAGAGCCTCTTCTTCCACCCGCGGTTATTATCCGGAAGGCGAAGTATCTTGCATCGGTGCCCGTGAGACGAGGCCTGCAGGAACCCAGAACCGTACCGGGGTGCTAATGGCCGAACGGAGTAAATGTAGTCGAACAGCTCCATTGTGCAATCGAAGCCGTGCCGGGCGCAGATTTGCGGGAAGTAGGCGATGATGCGGTGGGCGTTCGGCGTGACTTGCCCGGGAAGAACCCCGTAGTGCTCCAGGAACATGAGCAAGAAGGGGCTAAACGGAAAAGTCAGCGGGGCCCTCAGGGAGTCGAAATGGAGCCCAAGCCATTGCCCCGTGGTCCGGTTGACGACATTCCCGAGGGCACGGTCCGTATTATAGGCGACCTTCCCGCCTATGAGGGAAGCAATCTCTTTCGCCTCGGCCCGGCTGAGAATGCTAAGCTGCCGCCGGACGACCTCGTTGTTCAAAAAAATTAGCTTCCGCCCAGAAGCAGTGGCGACCGGGGCGGAGCAAGGCGCTGGAGCCGGGTCCGAAAGATTATCAGTAAGTCGGTCGCGCGAGGACGGGGATAGATCGGGACGCAGGGCCCCGACGATGGTCCGCGGAGACTTTCCCAAGCCCGTCGTCGTGCTAATAATCACCCGGGGGGATTTTCCTCGGTGTGACGATCCGGCTTTCGGCGGGCTCAGTATCTGAACGTCGCTGGATTCGCCCCCATCGCCGCCACGGTCGGAGCGCTCGGCGACCAAACCGCTCCACCCCTCGGATTCTTCTAAACGGTCCTGGTCAGAAACCGCGTGTGGGGAACTGGGCGCGGTATACCGGTCGATGAATTCGTCTGTGCTGGTGGTCCCCCGGGAGGAGCCGGAGGCCGTATTGGACTCGTCACCGGCCGCGTAGTCTCTACCGGATACGTTCTGGCTGTCCGAGCTGGACATCTTCCCTTAAAGAGAAAATGAGGGAGTGGCGTTTCAGTATGGGCGCCCGGTTCAGGTCTTAGCCTACACCTAAAGGGGGAGTGACTACGCGTTAATTTAAGAGAAAGGGAGCTGGAGATTACCGATTGAAAAAGAGTTGAGCTGATGCCCGCTTGAAGTTTTCGATGCAGAAGCTGAGGCCACCGGGAGGCTCTGGAGTTCTTTGAGGAAGCGAAAAGTTCACAATGGGCCCCTAAGCCCCATTTTATAAGAGAGGAAAAAGGCGGGAAGAGGAAGCGTCGAAGACACGCAAGGCCCAGATCACGAGACCTGCGGACAGCCGACACGTGGCAGGCGGCGCCCTACACGTGTCCCAGCCTCAGCCTACCCCACGTGACCCATCAAGGCGTAGACCGGCGGAGCTAGGAGTTAGCCCGCACCCCTCCGTCAAGTACCGTCGGGCTCCGGGCTGGGGGGGACTATATGATAGGGAATATACCCCGGGAATACGGTCCGCCCGTCCTGCCCGGTCATCCTGCCCGGACGAGTTAGATGCGGTTCCCTGCCCGGTTGCCCGGTCCGCCTCTCGGCTTGGAGAGGCCCCACCAGTGACCAGCCGGTAAGTGGGCGAGACGGCCGGGACGGGATGGGCCGTGCCAACGGCAGGAGATGCTTGCCACGCGTACGGCTGCATGCTCGCCTCCCCAGAGCCCAGTGCATGCTCACCACGTGTCCGACATGCCGGAAGGCCGGATGCTTTTCCCCAGGACCCTTATAAATACTGCATTAAATGCTAGAGAGAGGGACTTTTGGATGAGGTGACTTACTAGATTAGAGAGGATCCCTGTCATCATATACGATCGGTTTGTCTGTAACTCTATTGTAACCTACACGTATCAATACACAGCTATTTTATCCACATCACAATTGATTTGGATGATTGCATAAAATAAATAAAATAGAACAAAGCAATGATTCAGAGTTTTGAAAGCAAAGTAGAGAGATTGAGATTCCTGGGATTCAAGTGTTTAGTCCCCCAGTGTCTAACCTAATGTAATATTAAATCTGGGTTCATACGAGTGTGAGGATTCAAAGTGGTATAGAGCTACTCTCGCAGTCACTAACACTGGTGAATATCTACTCTTGTGCGATAATCACCCAATAAAACAAGAACAAGCATCATAAATTCCTAACTACTACCGTCTCTCGAACTGGCAATAATCAAGAATTAAACTCCCTAAATAAATTACCCTTTCTCAAGGTGCAACAATTAGGTGCAATTATGTGTGCCCAACTCTCGTTGCGACACAAAGAAAGCAAACGAAGCAAGTAACTATGGCCACTAATTAGAAGCATCAAATAATATAATCACAATTGCAACACAAGTATTAAACCCAAATAATAATATATTAAAGAATCTGAGAACTCAGGCACATAGGTTCATAAACACTTTTACCCAAGAATCTCTAAAGAATTTAGCCAAGCATGGCTAAATTATACATAGCAAATATAATTAAAGAATTACAAATCATCAAAAGAGTACAAGAATGAACCAGGCGATTCTCTCGAATCTCCATAGTCTTCTTCTTGCTTCCCAAGATAACTTGTGCCTCTTGATTTCTCCATGTCTTGTCTCCAAGGATCTCTGAATGAATATTAGGGCTGAGGAAGGTGGGATTTTATAACTAAAAGCCTAGAACCAATCCCAGTTGAAATAGAATTCTGTGTGAAATTGGACTAAAATTGCGTCTCGGGCCGAAATTGAAATTTTAATATTTGAATTTGGAAATTGCGCCATAATAATTATTTGTCACCTTTATCATTTGGAGAATTGCGCCAATTTGATTATTTGGAATATAGCTGCTGCTTCCATTCTTTCATTCGCCTTTTGAAATCGAAACGCCACTCGACGCGTCGAGTAGTGCTGAGCGCGAAAAAATAAATATTTTGGAATTTTTGGACGCGTCGAACTTGCTGAGTACGCTCCATTCGGTCCACTTTGACTCCAAATTTGTCCTAGAACTTCCCTTGCTCATAGAATTGACCTACAATGGTTCAAAAACACTAATAAACACCGTAAAACATTCAAAACAAGTGTGAACCATAACTAAATAGTAAAACGAATGATTATGCAATTAAATCACCAAAATCATGACCCTAAGCCTAACAGATATAGATAAATCAATACTAAAAATGTGCACAATTAGGCTCACATCAATAAGAACCATAGAAGCCTTTAAATTTTCAATCTCATTTAGGATCTTTGCAGAATTAGCATTCTCTGATGGCTGCAAGGTTGATTCTATATTGTCCGATGTGTTAGCATTTATTGGACTACGAATGAATATACCATATGAGCCAACCACATCCCAAAAGTGCCAATAAAAACCTGGGTTTATCCCATCAGGGCCCGAGGACTTATCAAGAAACATAGAAAACAGGGTTGATTTTACCTCATCAGCCTCAAAAAGACGTGTAACACCCCGTGTTTGTTACCCTTTAAATCCAGATTAATTATTTAATTAAATCCGTTAAGAATGGTTAAAGAGAATTTAATTCGGTCAGGATCTCTTAAATTAATTAATGTGGTCCACGGAGGATCATGGACCCTTACCTATATTAAAGCCTTTGAGCCCGTTAAAATAAAGAAAGTGGGCTTTTACTATTCAGATTCTGATTAGGATTCCTAACACTATATTAAGGATATTAGAAAGCATTTAGAACCCTTTTCACCCATATCTCTACTACTCGAAATTCTCCCAAGAAACCTAGCCAAAGATTTCCCCATCACCAAGCTTAGGAAAGATCAATTGGAAGAAGATCTTGAAGAAGGATCTTAGGAGTTGAGAGATTTAATTAAGGCTAAGAGGTAACCCATGTCTTACAAAACCTATTTTCCTTGCTATCTTTTATTTATTGGCTTCTTTGATGATTGTATATTTGTATGTGTGTTCTTGTATTTATGCCGTGTTAGAACTTGTCTTTAGGGTTTATGTGTTGGTTTCTTGATGTTCTTGAGGTTCTTGATGCCCTTGAACGATTATGTGTTTATTCTTGAGTCTTGGTATGTTTAGAGCTTGTGTTTAGGGTTCAATTGTGTTGTTTCTTGGCTTATTCTATGTGTTCGAGCCCCTAATTGTTGTTGGTGTGGGTTGGGATGTGTTTGGACTTGAGTTTGGGAAAAATTGATGAATTCCCGGGATGGGAAAAATGCCAAGAAACATGTGTTCCAGCGGGTAGTTGGTGGGGGGAAAAATCCCCACTCGACCACCCGCCAGAAAAGGCCGCCGTTCCAGCGGGTGGACGACCACCCGCCGGAGTACTCGCTGGAACAGTGGCAGCCTGCTGGCGGGAGGTTGTCCTCCTGCTGTACCGCCCGCTGGTACGGGCGGTGCGGTGCTCCGTTTTTCCCCGTTAGTCGTTCCTCCGTGCCCCGTTGTGTCCCGTTTGATGTTTGTGAGTTTAGAATGATGTCCCGAGCACCGTATTAGGATTTGTGAGTTTTGGTTATTGCATGTGGTCTAGTTTTGTATTTCGTTGGTTTAAAGTATGAGTTATAATGTCCCCTCGAGTCTTGTGGTTGTCTTGTTGTCGTTGTAAGTAAAGTCTATGTTGTTCCCCATGAGTCGTGTGTTTGTATTGGTGTCAATTATTGATAAGAGTTTGTACGTGTGATGTGCCCTTTCCCTGATTACCCCTTGATGATCTTGTTGTTGAGTATTGATTATTGTTGGTGTTGTTTTCCATGATGAGAAAAGATACGAGATCGATGGAAAAGAATATGTTGGCGGTATGATGTACCGCGCATGCTTATGTTATGGTGCTGCGGTACCTATGTTGTTGCACTGCGTGTGCTTATGTTATTGCGCTGCGGTACAATCCGTTTAATGGCACTGCGTGTGCTGAAAGATCGGTGGTTATGTTGGCGGGGAGCATTGCTCCGGAGGGATAAGGCTGGTGGAGTACAGGGTGTCTGGAGGTACAAGTTGGAATTGATATAAGGCTGGAGAGGCGTAAAGGTTGGAACTTGGTATAAGGTTGGAACATAGACGTATTTGTGGTCTTGGTTTGTTATTGTTGAGTCTTATCATTGTCTTGTCTTGTGGTCATAGTTTGCGTGCTCGTGTCTTTATGTGTCTTATTGTGTCAAGTGTATTGGTGAGTCATGTGTCATTATCCTTGTTTTAAAGCTAGAGTTGCTTAGGACTATATCTATGTATTCCCAAGTCTCAAAATGGTTTTCCAATATCTATATATGATGTACTCAACGCGTGTGAGTAGGTTACTTAGCTTTATTCGCTAACGGTTGCTACACCATATGTTTTTCAGGTACAGAGTAATTGGCCGAGAGCGCGCTAGAAGGAGCTGTGATTCCTAGCTTAGTGTAACACCCCACTTTTTCTAAATCTTAATTACAATTCTAAACCACAATTAACATAAACTAAGCAGCGGATAAACAACTTAATAAGTAAACTAGTGGGAAGGTCACCGCCACAACCACCACTCCGTGGTGGTTGCACATGCTAAGGATGGAACTAGAAATAAAATAAATAACTAACATCCATAAAACTTAATTTAAAAACATAAAGGGGAGAAACACACCCCAATGTCTACATCATCAATCGTCATCAAAACAACATAAGTCTATAAATCCGACAAATAACATCATGATAAAAGACTATGAGCTCAGACTACTAGAGATACTAGACTAGTCTAACTCGATCATCTCTCATACGCTGGGCGCACCTGAAAGGGGTTTTACAAACAACACATAGACAAATAGGAAAACACTCATTAGCACGAAGCTAAGTATAACTACACTCAACCCTGTAAAGTACTATAGAATATACTTTGAAAAAACATTTGTTCGCATACTAAGTCAAACAATCTCAACTCATAAACAAATGTAGATACATCACGGACTTTCTATATGCTTGCAACCCATAATATCAACAGGCATGCTTCAAATATAAATAACTCATCAACATAAATATACCAACACATATTTCTCATAACAAATCTCATCATAACTAACTCATGCTATCAGTCAAATTCATACTAACAACCAATACGAAATTGTCTTCATGCTATCAAGTTCTCATCATGCAAACTGGATATGTAAGACATCAAAATGCAACTAAAGCAATCATGCTCGATAAACAAACTCGGTTAATCATTCTCATATGCAATCTAGTGCAATACTATACTCAGATACAATCTCGTGCAAACATTCTCATTATGCAATCTAGTGCAAATATTCTCATTATGCAACAAGATGCTATAGGATAAGTATACTTATACACTCATTTGTAAATAGACTACTTTTCTGTGGAGGTTTCTTGCTTGCTTGCTTTCTCTGGAGTCTCTTGACTCGATTTTCTTTCTTGCTCAAACTTTCTCATACTTTCTCGTTTCTCTTCTTGTGCGAGGTAGGTACTCTGCCACAGCGAAGCCCTAGCGTACGATGCAATCTCGTGCATTCGCCACATACGTAACTACGGAGCCTCTAACTCTTGAGGAGGTAGGTCTTCACAAATCGTGAATGGACCTAACCGGCTCGGCAATCTAGCCGGCCACATACTCAACTTGCCCACAGAACCAATCTCGTGGTTCCAATACTCATACTCTGTGGAATCAGGTATCGTACTTTTAGTGTGTGCACCCCCTAACCAGGATTCCAAGCCTGGCGGGCAGTCTCCAACCTCAAAACGTGGGAATACGCCGCGTTACATATACTTAGACCGCAATGTCCATTTCTTTCTTCCCGAGAGGACGTAGTCCAAATAGATCCTCCAAAACAAGGTTTTCCTCACCATAGATATATATAGATATATCACTCATGCATCTCATATATGAAAAAAGAAATGCACATACTTCTCAACTCATTCTCAAAAATAAGATAAGGATGCTCTACGTGGAATATGAGATTTTTGGAAAATAATACTTGGGCTCACGTTGGCCACTTATGCACTTTTAAAACATGGACTACATGGAATGTCAAAGACTATACAACATGCTTCAAATCCATGTATATAAATCATAAAATTCTCAAGAATACAATCTCATGCTCGGCTTGCAACATAACAAATTATATATAATTCTCATTAAAATATAATCCAACTCCCATTGATCAAACAACACATTCTAATCATGCTTTACTAACAAGTCATATTATCAAAGTGATCATACTTCTCTACTCAACTCATAAATAAGCATCAGGCAACAAGGCAAGACATTACTCATTTACAGTGAACTCCATAATACATACTGTGTAGCAAAATCATCACTAAATCCATCATAACATGCTCATTTCTCATCCAAATTAAACGAAATCAAAGCCAAAACGTGCGTCGAGACGGCCCCAAGGTATCGAGCCACAAGGGCCCGCGACACCTGGCCCGAAACGACACGTAGCTGAGCCACAAGGGCTCGGCCACTACACAGAACATACTTAGGGATAAACATAAAAAGAATAAAAATCAAAATATATAAGTATTTATATGAATATTATGAAACATATAGTAAAATTTGACAGTGATAGATGAAAAATTTTCTTTGTTCACGTATTTAGGAAGAATTAGAGAACGTTTAGAAATTACGGAGAAAAGTTCGTAAAGAAAGTTTAGAATTTAGGGATCAAAATTTAGTAGAAAAAAAATCAAAATAAACAAGAAATAATGAAGTAAAAATAATATTATTTTTAATTTTTACAGGAAGATTGTAAAGTTTAGGAAAGAGAAAAAATTAGTAGAGTTTAGGTAGGAAGAAAATATAGGATAATGAAGAAAAAATAATTTATTGAATTTAGGTATAAGGCTTATAAAGTTTAAATAGGGAGAAAAAATAGAGTTTAAATAGAGAGAGAAAAACTTCAAAGTTGGTAGAAAGAAAATTTTGAAATCTTGGGGTTGATAGTTGGATTTTAACTATTTATATTTGAGAATGAAAAGTCTACAAAAGTCCTAAAATTAAAAATTTTTCAAAAGTTCATAACTTTTTGAATACCGCATGATTTTTAAAGACTCTTTAAAAGTCTTAATCGAATACCACTCGACTTTTAAAGACTCTTTAAAAATCTTGATTGAATACCGCCTGATTTTTAAAGACTCCCAAGTTTGAATTGAATACCTCCAAACTTTTATAGCGCATTTGATTGGAGGGGAGAATTACGTGGGAAATGAATTACAATTCCATGGGAGATGAATTACTGGGAATAAAGTGGAAATTTAAATTCCAGTGTTTGGTTTATAAGAATATAATTACTGGAATTTCAATTCCAATGTTTGGTATACATGGGAATTGAAAGGGAATAAGTAGTATAAAGTCCAAAATGCTCATTGTTGTTGTGGTATTAATATTAGATTACAAAAAGGGAGGGGTAATTTTGTCTCATCACTAGCTTTTTTTTTTCTTCCTAAAATCTCAGGGGGACATGGGATTTTAATTCCATGAAAATTGGGGAATTGCAATTCCTTACAACCAAACTAAGGAATTTTATGGTCTTTAGAATTAAGTGGGAAGGGAATTTAAATTCCCTTCAACCAAATGCTCTATTAAAGTTCTAAAAGTCTATGAAAGTCATGATTGAATACACCCCCATAGGACTCCTACGTTATTGTCTTCCTAAAATCATGGAAAGAATCCAACTATAATATTTCCTTCTAATTGGATGCTGTTCAAAATTACACTAATATCCTTTAGAATTAATTATGATTTAGATGCACATTAAATTGATAGATTATCTTGACCATTGATCATTGAAAATTGAATCGATTGGATTAGTTCTTAGCTTCCTACTTTTATTTATTTATATATATATATATATATATATATATATATATATATATATATATATATATAGGGACGCACTCATGTGCGAATAAGTGCCCTAGAAGGAAATGCGAACGAATCAGCGCGTGACACGTGTCCAGATCTAATAACTTAAAAAAAACGCGGTGGTATTTTCGTAAATAATTGAACATCGAAGTGCAAGTAAAATCTCTTATAAGTGCACCTATTTTCACCTATAAGTGCATGTAATTTTGCCTTGTTAGCATTCACTTTCCGCAACCATTCATGCACCTGGGTGTGCTTATAACTATATGTGCAACTATTTATAACTATAGGTGCAACTACTTATAACTATATGTGCACCTACTTTCACCTATAAGTGCATGTAATTTTGTCTTGTTAACATTCATTGATCTGAGTTCAGCGGGTAATAATACTCCTGAAAACCACTCGCAAACATTCATACACCTAGATGCAACTACTTATACCTATGTGTGCAACTACTTAGAACTATAAGTGCAACTAAGTATTGATGCTCAGTGTAAATTTTTACTTGCACCTATAATACATTTATATGCACTTGTAATACATTTTACTTGCACTTCAATGTTCAATTATTTACGAAAATGCCACCGCGTTTTTTAAAAAAATCAGTGTTTCTCATCCATTAGATCTGGACACGTGGACGAACAGAATCCATTCCTATTTCGCGCCTGGGCGAGCCGTTCGCACCCGAGTGCAACTATATATATATATATATATATATATATATATATATATATATATATATATATATATATATATATATATATATATATATATATATATATGGGTACATTGGCGGGCTGGCAAGCTAGCCCCCATGCCAAGTAAAAAAGGCCCGCTCCTTGACGGGACTCTATTTTCGAAACCCACCCACTACCTAAGTAGGGCGGGGCGGGGCAGCCCAGCGGGCAAAGTCTATTTTGATGGCTCTAGCGGAGGTTGAGCGTCCCCATTGACGGGGGGGGGGGGGGAGTGGGGGAGGGAGCGAAAAGGGGTAAAGGAGGGGGGTAAGGAAGGAAGGGGTGAAGTGATTGAGACATGGGCACAAGGCATGAGACATGTGGGTGGTGGAGGTGAAGAGCAAATGTGAATCTTACACTTGGGCAAGCAATGGAGGGGGTCTAGACACTCTGAAATGGCATCCTGCCTCCCTTTTTTGACATCACGATCTGTTCATGATAAGACTCATTGCCTGGTGGAGGTGAAGAGCAAATGTGAATCTTACACTTGGGCAAGCAATGGAGGGGGTCTAGACACTCTGAAGACTCATTGCCTAGTGGATGGTGTCTAGTCATAACTTCTCGCACAAGTACTGGTTCAAATCTCCATTTGCATAGCATTATATCTAGTGGATGGTGGCTACCTTGAATAATAATAAAGAGGATAACTATGGTTCAGCCCGAACCCAAATAAAGTGACTACATTGAATAATAATCGCTAAAAGGAGGGTTTGAACCTCCAACCTTATAGTTAACAGCCACACGCTCTAACCAACTGAGCTATTCCAACAAGCTCAAGCTTGACAAGCGCGAACTGACTCCGGTCGGTGTACCCTTGTCGGGATTTACCGGGGCTCTCATCTACCCCGAAGGGTAGATTATGCTCCCAGTAGAGATCGGCACCCCACCGAAGTCGATCAAGACCGAGATGGAATTCGTTGTGGTCAACCTACACTGCGTCCACAACATCATCTTGGGCCGACCGGCGATCATTTATACATGGTCAACCTACACTGCGTCCACAACTCTCCTTCTTGTCTCCAAGAATCTCTGAATTCTCTCAGTCCCCGTCTCCCGTTAGGGTTGAGGAAGGAGGGATTTTATAGTGGGTACAAAGTTGAGATGAAATAGGAATCTTGTACCAAATTGGACTCAAATTCTAATTCCTATATTTAAATAAAGAAATTGTCGTCTTTAATGATATTTAGAATTTGGAAGATTCCTTGAATTGCTAACTTTTAATATAGAGATATGAGCCTTGAAATCCGCACAATTGATATTAGGAAAAGAGATCTCGCGCTTGTATTGAATTTTGCCCAGCTGCGCCACTTTAAGCATCTGTTTTTATCCCAGAAACAGACGCATATTCGACGCGTCGAGAATTTTCTCGACGCGTCGAGACTTCCTGTGCGCGAATTAGTTAGCTACTGGAAAATTTCAACGTGTCGAGCCCTTGGCTCAACGCGTCGAGTCCACTGGGCCCCGAACTCATCCAAAATTGCTCCAAACTCATCCTTGAACTCCCCTTGGTCATATCTTTGACCTAAAATGGTTCAAAAACACTAACAAACACCGTAAAATATTCAAAACAAGTGCGAATCATAATTAAATGATAATAGCAAGGAAAACATGTATTAAATAAGCAAAATTAAAGAGCTTAATTACTGTGATGATTCAAAATAACCATAAAAACAAGCACAGATGTGATAACATCACCCCCTCACACTTAAGCTTTTGCTTGTCCTCAAGCAAAACTAAGGAATAAAATCACAAGTCAAAACATACAAATTACTCATGCTCTCTCTTGCACAACCTTTCAAACCACCAACCCACTTGCTACAAAACAACAAGCTTCAAGAATCAAATTAGTTTGGCACATAAGAGACCCATTTCCAAGCCAATAACCAAGCACCAAGAATTTAAAGCATGTGAGGATCAAATGTGCACAAATACTCAGTTGAGATTATGCAAGATACGGTTCATGAATGAGATCCCTTAGGCTTGCCTTTCATACTCCCCTAGATCAAATCTAAGAATGCATGCTAAGATCAAATAGGACTTTATTTAGCTTGTAATGGGGCTACGGGTGATGGCTAACAAAGAAGTGGTATGGAAAAATTAATCAAAAAGAGAGAATGTCACAATTTATCTAAACTTTTCAAAATTTGGAAGAGATGAGATAATCATAATTACAAGGAGCAAATTTCTTTTAAGAACTTAGCAACTCTTTGGTAAAGTGGGGATCCAAACTCAAAAACTTTCAAATTTTCTCTTTTTTTTTTTTTTTTTTTTTTCATTCTTTTCTTTGTCTTTGGACTTCTTTTGGATATAGCAAGATAATTTTAATCCAAACTTTCATGACCTCCACACTTGAGCATTTGTAATACTGGCTGCTTTTTTTTTTTAGCACAACTCCATAAAACTCTTCTTACGGAAAAGATGAAGATAAAAGTTTCATTCTCTCAAGGGTGGAAGGGAAATATTTGGCCACGGGTTAAGGGTTATAATAATGGGGTAAATCAAAGATAAACAATCACAAAGAGGGGATAAGTGCTTAGCACTTATTTAAACAAACAAAAGGCACAATGGGGATACGAAGGATAAAAAATATATATAGGGACAGGTTTAAAGGCTATGGCTAAACAAAAATGGCCTAAATCACTTCAAAACATGCAAAACTTAGACATCACTTAGGGAGTAATGAGGCAAGTTCTAGCAAAACACCCATGACCGGAATCTCACATAAGCCTTCACTAGCAATGCAAAACACAAGATCAAGAACTAATCCAATTATTAAGTGGTTAACAAAGCTATTGGCAAGGGAATAGATCAAATATGTGTTACACCTCAAATCATCCATCACAAATTGAGATGCAGCAAGCACCACTAAAACAAACCACAAACCAACAAGAGAGAATAATTGTAACTGCATGCTAAGACAAGTAGCTTATTCACCAAAAATAGCATATGAGTCATCCAAGCAAAAGCAAAAATTTTAAAAATTTTAGAAATATCCCCAAATTAATGATTCCTCCCCCTCACACTTAAAACTTTGCATCGTCCCTGATGCAAAATAAAAGAAAAGTAGAACAAGAGAAAAGAGAAAACTAAGAAGCAATAAGATAATCACGAACTAGAAAATAATAAAACTAAATAAGACGAAACTAGAAAGCAATAAATAAATAGGGAAAGTAATGAAAGATAACATGGGGTGCCTCCCATGAAGCGCTAAATTTAACGTCGTTAGCTCGACGTTACCTCTCTAGCCATCAGGTGATTGGAGAAGAAAAATCCCCTTCTTTCCATCAACTTTCTCTTCCAAGTATTTCTTCAAGTGGTGTCCATTTATAAACTCTCTTAAGCTCGAACCCTTCACGTCATCATGTAAGGAACCACATTTGCCCGAATCAAGAATTATGCCTCCATTCTCTTTTCCTTCTTTTTCAACACTCTTTTGTTCAACAAGTAATGAGAGTCTCGGATCATTCACATGAACCAGCAAGTATTGGGAATCATTGGATATATAGATAGGCAAATGTGTGCCATTATCCTTAAGAACTCCAATGCCTCCCAAATTCAAAATTTCTCTGAAGTTCTCTCCAAGGGAAGTGTTCTCCATTGGTGAGACATCCTCATTCAAATCATGTGCTCCATTAAGAACTTCCTCATCTAATGGGCAACTCTCTATATGTTCCTTGCCATCATTACCTTGCAACTCTACATTTTCCTCCCAGCTTGGTGTCTCCATCTCAATGCATTTATCAAATATTTCTTCATCCTCCTTTCTAAGATCCTCATCATCCTTTTTATTTCTCTCAACTTCATGACCTTCATTTGGCAAGAGCAACTCTTCTAGAACCTCTCCATTAAATGAATCTTGAAGTGGCTCTTGAATTGTCAAATCTTGCTGTCGAGCCATCATGTGATCGAGTCGAGCATTCATGCGATCAAGTTGAGCATTCATGTGATCTTGTAACTCCAGATATTTCGAGCACAATTGCATTATCTTGGTCTCTTTGGACTTCATCTCAATTATTTGGTCAAGTGATTGACAATCTTGTTGAAACTCTTGGTACGGCAACTCTTGAGCTCGCCCTTGATACTTGTAATTGGGATCCATGATAAAGCAATTTTCCGCCTCATGAGATCCACCACATATCATGCACCGTGAGGGTTGTGGAGTAGGTGGTGTGCATCTTTGATAAGTAGCTTGACTCATGTTGGCACAAAATCCTTGAGTAGATTGTTGATGGATATGGTTGGTGGGGTTGAGCATGTAACAATTTTCCACAAAGTGATTCCCACCACAAAATGAGCACCATTGGGGTTGTGATGTTTGATATGAACTTTCTTGATAATATCCTTGACTAGAGTTGGCAAAATTTGAGAAAGGGAATTGTTGTTCCATTCCTCCATATTCTCGATTCATATTCCAACTCATCTCATAACCTTGAGAAGGAGGGTAAAACGGTGGCATGGTTCCTTGGAATGCATATCTATCCATAAACTAAATCGCACTCAAAACAATGAACTTGTTATGGGTTAGCAAAACAAAATAAAATAAAAAAATAAAAATGGACTAGTCTCCTAGAATAAAGATTTCACTAATGTTAATACTGGAAACACCACCTCCCCGGCAACGGCGCCAATTTGATGCGTAGTATATTTGCAAACAAATAATTCTCGGAGTACGAGTTATCGATCCACAGGGAAGTGGTTGTATCAAGCACTAGTTACTAACTTATTCATTAGAGCTAATCCTAACAATTACTTAGATGATTGATTGGCATAAAATAAATAAAATAAAACAGAGGTTCAGGATTTTGAAAACAATTAGAGAGAAGATGAGATTCATGGGATTCAAGTATTTAATCACCTAGTGCCAATTATCGTTTGCAATATTTAGTTTGGAATTAAGATTTGTGTGGGAATGCAAAGTGGAATCGAATTACTCCCGTAATCTCTATTCCTAGTGAATTTCCACTCCCATGGCTTAAACACCCAATAAGATCAAAAGATCAGCATTCAATTAATCCTAATTACTACCATCTCCCGATGAGCAACAATCTAGAATAAACTTCCCCTAATAAGTTCCCCTTTCCCAAGGACCAACCATTAGGTGCAATCGTGTGTGCCCTAATTTATGCCCCAACTCCCATTGGTGACACAAACATGGCTATGAAGCTAGTAACTATGGCCATTAATTACAAGCATCAAACAATATTATCACGATTGCAACACAAGTATTAAACCCAAATAATAATATATTAAAGAAACTGAGAGCTCAGGCACATAGGTTCATAAACACTTTTACCCAAGAATCCCTAAAGAATTTAGCCAAGCATGACTAAATTATACATAGCAAATATAAATAAAGAATTACAAATCATCAAAAGAGTACAAGAATTAACCAGACGATTTTCCCAAATCTCCCTAGTCTTCTTCTTGCTTTCCAAGACAACTTGTGGCTCTTGATTTCTCTCCTTCTTGTCTCCAAGAATCTCTGAATTCTCTCAGTCCCCGTCTCCCGTTAGGGTTGAGGAAGGAGGGATTTTATAGTGGGTACAAAGCTGAGATGAAATAGGAATCTTGTACCAAATTGGACTCAAATTCTAATTCCTATATTTAAATAAAGAAATTGTCGTCTTTAATGATATTTAGAATTTGGAAGATTCCTTGAATTGCTAACTTTTAATATGGAGATATGAGCCTTGAAATCCGCACAATTGATATTAGGAAAAGAGATCTCGCGCTTGTATTGAATTTTGCCCAGCTGCGCCACTTTAAGCGTCTGTTTTTATCCCAGAAACAGACGCATATTCGACGCGTCGAGACTTCCTGTGCGCGAATTAATTAGCTACTGGAAAATTTCAACGTGTCGAGCCCTTGGCTCGACGCGTCGAGTCCACTGGGCCCCGAACTCATCCAAAATTGCTCCAAACTCATCCTTGAACTCCCCTTGGTCATATCTTTGACCTAAAATGGTTCAAAAACACTAACAAACACCGTAAAATATTCAAAACAAGTGCGAATCATAATTAAATGATAATAGCAAGGAAAACATGTATTAAATAAGCAAAATTAAAGAGCTTAATTACTGTGATGATTCAAAATAACCATAAAAACAAGCACAGATGTGATAACATCATAGATCATCACTCAAAAGATGTTTAATATCTCTAAGAATTAAACTAAAAGAGGAGTCCCCGCAAGTGTGTTCAACTAGAAGAGAGTCGGATTCAACATGGATATTGCTGAGATTTCTTTCCTTAAGCCAGCTCAAAGCTTCTCTAATCGCCGCTGCTTCAGCTTCTCTTGGAAGATAAGTCCCTGACATTCGTGAACTTTTAGCTGCAACAAATTTGCCGAACTCATCTCTAAGAACATAGCCGAAACCCATCTTCGCCCGATTACTATCCAGAGCAGCATCAACATTGTGCTTCAGAAAACCCGGCTGAGGAGGTGACCATCTGGTGATATTTTGTTCGTAATGTTTCTGTTTGCAACTCCAGCTTCCCTCCAGCTAGTGAGAAAAGAATTAGCATTACGGATAATCATGGCTGCTGGTTGTGGTGATTTATTATGCCAAATCTTATTATTTCTCCAATTAGACCTTTAAAATAGTTAAAGTTGTGCAATTAACTTATTTAACAGGTTACCAAAAGGTAAATCGTCAACTTTGCTTACATTGACATGCATATTTTGTGAAATCTTATTTAAAAATTAAAAAAATAATTAGTTTTAAAACTAATCCTTTAAAAATTAATTAAAAAAACTTTTCAGAACGGACTTCATCATTAAGTTTCTCCGTCTAAGTTGCCATGGACGATTTCCATGGAAGCTTGGTTGTCATGCTTTTTTTTTTTAATATTTTTTTTGGGTAGCCAAGCTGCTAGGGACAATTTTCATGTTTGTTTTTTTTAATTTAACTAGTATTTTCACCCGTGCGATGCACGGAATGGAATTGTTGTAATATATTAAGAATATTTAAATCGAAATATAATTATTTAAGAGTTAATTTCACCCGAGGTCGCTTATCTTTCCTGACAATTCCAAATTTAATCCTAGAATATAGTTATTAATTATTACGATTTATTCAATGTTATAATTCTTACGTTAATATTCTTACTATCATTATTAAAACTTAATTACTTTTAGATATTATTTTTACCACTTATATTATTATTATTATTATTATTATTATTATTATTATTATTATTATTATTATTATTATTAGTTTCTTTTCAAGTTCTGTTAGTATATAATGGTCGTGAGGCACAATAATAATATAACCATAATTAAATATTCTTGTATTGTATTCCGTGAGTCACAATAATAATATAACAATAATTAAATATTCTTCAATTCTATATTCTTCTAGGATTTCTATTACCATCATTAATTATTTTCTAATTTACCATAATTAAATAATTTGACGAATTATAAAGAGAGATTATTAAATAATGCACGGGATAATTTTTTAATTAAAAAATTTAAAAATTCATTAATAAAACATAAGGTTCTCATAGTTTTTTCTTAGAAACAATTTAATAAAGCATTTTTTAAAAAAAATTGGTGAGCCAAACAACCTACGGCAGATTGCGGTGGATAGATCTCGAAAAAATACGCGATTTCAAAAAAATATTTGTCCAAAACGGACAACCGAGTCAAAAGTTATGCCTTGCCGAACTTTTGACACTTTACAACTTAAAAAAAAAAAAAAATTTAATCGCCGGTTCAGCCGGAGAGGCGGCCGCGGAGGAGGCCGATTCCGGCCTTCCTCGCCGTGGCCAGCGGCACGATTTTTGCAACACTGATATATAGTATAGATAGAATATGAATAGTATTACACAATTTTATAATATTATAATAGAACTAGTATTTGCACCCGTGCGATGCACGGAATGGATTTGTTGTAATATATTAAGAATATATGAATCGATATATAATTATTTAAATTAGAACATCAAATATGATATAGTACAATTAAAGATATGGTTTGGATCGTTTATATATTTTGATGTTATCATTGTTTGAATTTGTGCAAATAATTGATCAAATTAATAGCTAATATCTAGATATACGCATGCAGTCCTATAACTTTGAAGATTTTATTTATCATTATTTAGTATTTTCATAAATTAGGCAAATGTGCTCGTTCTCTAACAACTCAGTTATAGTAATGAATTGTTATCCTTATTCATTTGTATGGAAGATATATTTTTTTGTCAAGATATATAGCAATTTTTTTCATTTAAAAAAAAAACTTAATATCACTGATTATATTTACATATTATTGAAACCTCTTTGTAGACGACATTGGTAGTGGCAACACAATCTTGTTCATCTTCGTCTAGATTTAACACCTTCAATCCATCAAGACGGGTTACTTGGGTGAAAATATATAATCGTAGAATATCACTCAATTAGTTATCCTTTTATATTTTCAACCAATTAGTAATATAAGATTCATTTTCAGCCAATTTTTTAAAAAAAAAAAAAAAAATCAGTCTATTAGTCAATTAGAATATCAAAATGCAGTGATAATTTTACCTAATTTTCGTTCCATTTTTATTTGATGATGTAGATATTATTATTGAAATATTTCCGTTCCATTTTTAATTTACCTTTACTATTGTTTAAAAGATGCATTTACTATTAATAATGTAGAATATTATTATTAAAATATTTTCTTCCAATTTTTAATTTCCATTTCATTTTTAATTAAAATGCAATGATCTGACCATTCTTTTTTTTTAGTCAATTATTGATCATTTTTAATTTGCAATCAATTATTAATATTTATTTCCTTTTATATTTTCAGTCAATTATTCATTTTTATTTTCAGTCAATTAGTCAATTAGAATATAGATGCAGTTCCTCCCAAGTACTTTGTCGGGCCGGGGTGTTGGGGCCCTTAGGGTTGGAGACTCAGCCTTTTGGGAGAAGAATATAGATGCAGTGATATATTTACCTAATTTCCGTTCCACTTTAATTTGATGATTTAGAATATTATTAATGAAATACCTTCATTCCATTTTTAATTTACATTTACTATTTTTAAAAATATGTCGTTACTATTTGATGATATAAAATATTATTATTGAAATATTTCCTTTCCATTTTTAATTTTCCTTTACTTCTCAAAAAAAAAAAAAAAAACAAAAACTTTGAGATCAAAATGATCCCACATCATTTACAATCGGAGTCTGTGGCTCCCTTTAGTCTTTTTTTTTTTAAATTAATTTTATTTTGTATATCGTTTTGTTTGGATTATTATTATTATTATTATTATTATTATTATTATTATTATTATTATTATTATTATTATTATTATTATTATTATTATTATTATTATTGACAAATTCACCATTTTAACAATTTTTCTGTAATCAAAACACCAAAAATATTACTCCGTATTTAATAACTCAAACACCAAAAATATTACTCCGTATTTAATAACTCAGTAATTTGCTCCAAACTACTAAAAACTAAAACAACGCATATATTTTGGGTTAATCTTTCCCAACCCACACTAATAATAATAAATAATAAATAAATAAATAAAATAAGAAGACAAAGCTAATGTTTCTTAAATAAGAACCTTTTGACTTCTCAATATTTGCCACATTGATGGGCAAACAATTATGTTTGTACCTCTTATGTAGAGGAGCTCAAGAGCTCATCTTTTCAAACATTTTTAATGTGGGATCAAAATGATCCCACATCATATACATAGGGAGCCCGTGGCTCCCCTTTGCCTTTTTTTTTTTTTTTTTGTTAATTTTAATTTTATTTTGTACATAATTCTGTTTGAATTATTAGTATTATTGTTGTTGTTGTTGTAATTTGATTATTTGGCAAATTCGTCAAAATTTTAAGAAATTCGTCTGTTTAACATTTTATATTTAATCAAAACGCAAAAATAATTATATAATAACTCAGTAATTTGCTCCAAACTGCTAAAAACTAATACAACACATACATTTCGCGTTAATCTTTCACAACCCCTACTAATAATAAATAAATAATAAATAATAAATAAATACATAAAAACTAAAATAAGAAGACAAAGCTAATTTAGGCTTCTTAAATAAGAACCTTTTGACTTCTCAATACTTGCCCACATTGTTGGGCATGCAATTATGTTTGTAAGAGGAGTATTGAGCAATGCTCCTCTTACAAACATATAATTGCTTTGCCCATCAATGTGGCCAAGTATTGAGAAGTCTAAATGCTTTTTTTTTTAGTACTATTGGCCCGATAAATTATGCTGTGGAACTGTGTCCACCTTGCAAGGTAGACACAGTTCAAAAATTATTCATAATTATGAATATATAGTTAAAAAATTATGAATATATAGTTCTATAATTATGAACATAGTGTTGTGAACATAATTATGAACATATAGTTATGTAATTATGAATATAGAGATTCAATAATTGTGAATATAAAGTTCAAAAATTATGAATATATATCTTTATAATTATAAACATAGAGTTCTGTAATTATGAATATAGAGTTCAATAACTATTAATAACAGTTTTTATATTAATATTTCTTTCTATCTCAGCTAAACGTTAAGATGCAAACTTCATTTTACATATTTATTAATACATTTTATACCAGTAATTTTTATATCTTTAGTAACTTATTAATATTCTAGTATTAATATTCATTTCATTTTCTAATTGGCTTAATTTCAATGAAAATTTTTATATTGTCAGTAATTTATTAATATTCATTTCATTTTTATTTTTAATAAAGTTTTAATATTTATTTCATTTTTTGCATTTGAGTCAATTTCGAATCATTTTTAATTTTTAGTCAATTATTAATAGTAATTTCTTATTTTAATTGGCCTAAATTCCGTGCCGTTTTTATTTTCGGTTAATAATTATTTTTCAAATATTCTTTTAAATACTATAATTTCACCTATGAACATGGTGTCGATAAACGAATAAAACAAAAGAATATTCAAAGTAATGTAAACCCATTAAATCTTTCAATTTAAACAAAAGACATAAATTTAAATTTTTAAATATAAAATCTATATGCTTCTTCTCCCAAAAGGTTGAATCCCCAACCCGACAGAGCATTGTGGGAAGTGACGGTGACTTAATGGTTCAGCAGACACATAATTCCCACACTGCCACCGTCAAGGTTCAAACCTTGGTCTCTTCTCTCAAATAATGCCAACTAAACCATTGAGCTAAGTCCGTGCGAGTATAAAATTTATATGTTTATTCGTGCAGTTTAGTGAATATGCTTATTACCAATTAATTATAAAATACCATACATATTATTACCGATTATGTTATTACCTAATTAATATCTGATCTGCACGGTATTACCAATAGAATATTTAATTAATTGTTGCAAAAATTTGAGCCGACAAAATGAAATAGGAGGATTTTATTATACATACATACATACATACATACATACATACATACATACATACATACATACATACATACATATATATATATATATATATAAGGTATTATTTTTTTAATTAAGGTATAATATTATATATTAGATTGAAATTATTTAAAATATATAGATCCACATTAAGAAAAATCTTATTAATTTCGGATATTAAAACTATATATTTATATTAAAGGTGAAATTATAAATAATTAAGTTTCAATAAGTAAAGTTATTTCCTAACTTTATATTTTATAAAATATATAATCGAGATTAATATTCTTTCTATAGAGTCATTTTGGAAGCATTTTTCATTTGTAGTCAATTATTAATAGTCATTTCTTTCTTTTTTTTTTCTTTTTTAAAAACATTAATAGTCATTTCTTATTTCAATTGACCTAAATTTCTTGTCATCTTTATTCTCAGTCAATTATTCTTTTTTACTACATATTAATTAATTAGTTAATTATTAATAACAGTTTTTTTTTTATATTTCTACTAACTTTACATTTTATAAAATATATAATCGAGATTAATATTTCTTTCTATCTCAGCTAAACGTTATGATGCAAACTTCACTTTATACATTTTGTAATACATTTTATACCAGTAATTTTTATATTTTTAGTAACTTATTAATATTCAAGTATTAATATTCATTTCATTCTCCAATTAGCCTAATTTCAATGAAAATTTGTATATTTTCAGTAATTTATTAATATTCAAGCATTAATATTCATTTCATTTTTTTAATCAAGTATTAATATTCATTTCATTTTTTGCATTTGAGTCACTTTTGAAGCATTTTTAATTTTCAGTCAATTATTAATAGTCATTTCTTATTTTAATTGACCTAAATTTCGTGTCATTTTTATTCTCAGTTAATAATTATTTTTCAAATATTCTTTTAAATACTATAATTTCACCTATGAACATGGTGTTGATAAACGAATAAAACAAATTAATATTCAAAGTAATGTAAAACCATTAAATCTTTTAATTTAAACAAAAGATAGAAAATTAAATTTTTGAATATAAAATCTATATGTTTATTCGTGCAGTTGCTTGAATATGCTTATTACCAATTAATTATATTACCAATTATATTATAAACTACCATACGTATTGATGGAATTAATTAAATCGGGGTCCGACTTAACTAACCCGAATAAAGATACGAATAATAAACAAGTAGAACGAACGTTATAGCAAAGGCCGTGAGACCTTAGATTGTATTAAATGTCGTAGAATTGGCTATTACAATAGTATTTCAGGACAAATTATGTAAGAACAGTAGATCGTAGATAGCATGTCCCTTGTTAGGACAAGGAGGGGGGCTTTTATACAAGCCAAGCCCCCAACCGCCTCCCCCTAAACCAGGGGGTTAGTTGGATCTGGAGTTGACCGCGCCCGGTCTCGCGACCGGGCCGCGCTGCGGGGGCCAGGCCGAGCTCATCATGGGCCCAGGCCGGGCCCATGTGGGGGTCGGCCCGGCTTCCAACGTGGCCCGTGCGGGGGCCACGTGGCGAGGCCTCGGCCGGGGCGGGTACGTGGCGCCGCCCCGGGACCCGTTCTTGCTTCGCGCCCTCGGGTCGGTTCGGGTCGATTCCCAATATATCCGTCATCAGTCCCCCACTCTCCGAGCTGCGAGTAATCGTCAGTGAAGGAGAGTAGATGCTCCGGCCGACCCCCCAGAATGCCGACCCCGAGATGTCCGCGTCCCAGCCTTGAAAGTGCACTTCTTGTGATAACGATGAGAACTCCATCCGGAACATGACTCCTTCATCTGCTAGGACACATACGCACCGCCGCGTCTCTGCCATGTCACTCCGTCACAGCGCCGGCGCGGTAGCGTCGCCGTGACGCTGCCATGGGGGTGGCGTGTAGGCCGCGCCTTCGTGGCCCCCCGGCCGACCTCCCGGGCTCAAGCCACGCCGGGGTCGGCCTCGGCGACGGTCGTCCCCCCCTGCCGGGGTCGCGCCATCCTCCGGCGCCGAGGTCGCGCCGACCTCCGGTGCCGAGGTCGCACCGACCTCCGGTGCCGAGGTCGCACCGACCTCGCCCGCCGAGGCCGTGCCGACCCCGGGGTCGGCCGACCTCGCGTGCCGACCTGCCACGCCGAGGTCGGGCCGACCTTGACCTCGGCCTAGAGCCGAGGTCCTCCAAATCGCCCCTGATTTTTTTTTTTTTCGAGCCTAAGCACTCGGGCTCCTCCGTCGGGGTTGGTACGCGAGGTCCGGCCTCATGCCCCCTTAGGGTGCGATAGCCGCTCCGTCCTGGCTCGTTTAAGCCTAGGCACTCGGGCTCCTCCGTCGGGGTTGGTACGCGAGGTCCGGCCTCGTGCCCCCTTAGGGTACCTCAGCCGCTCGAGCTAAGTCCTTCCGGACTACGCCACCGGGCTCTTCCGTCGGTGGTTGGTACGCGAGGTCGGACCTCGTGCCCCCTTAGGGTGCGCCTAACCGCTTGGGCCCAGTCATGTCGGACCAAGCCACCGGGCTCCTCCGTCGGGGTTAGTACGCGAGGTTAGACCTCGTGCCCCCTTAGGGTGCACGTTAGCCGCTCGGGCCAAGTCCTTTCGGACTGTGCCACCGGGCTCTTCCGTCGGGGTTGGTACGCGAGGTCGGTCCTCGTGCGTGCTCTGTCGGGGTTGGTACGCGAGGTCGGACCTCGTGCCCCCTTAGGGTCCGCGGGGGGAAGTCATGAGTGAGCACTCGATCCCCCTTTGTTTCATGATTTTTTATATTTTTTTTTTTTGGAGAACCAACTTCGTAACAAGGGTTCTACTCACAACGTGTTTCGTGACATGAAACTTTATTCCGCTTATTGTCGTTCACTAAGACATTATTGGGGGAGGGGAATGGTCCTCCTCCTAGAATAGCAATGCCAAGATCCACCTCTTACGTGGCCATCCTGGTGTGGACCTGGCGATCCTTTTGACCAATTTGGCGGCACGCCTTCAAGTAGCAACTGCGGCTCACCTTTTGGTCCCCTCGGGCGACCCCGACCCCGGTCGGTGTCGGGAATTTTAGGCACAGGTGCTCCATGGAAATCACGCACCTGAGGTCCTCTAGGGCGGGTCGGCTGAGAATGATGTTGTGGGCGCAGTTGATTTTGACGACTACGAACTCGTGAGTCAACATAGTAAGCTTTAATCGCGGGTCAAGGACAGCCACAAAAGCAAGCACTACACTATATTCACTCCAATACTTTTCAAATTTGCCTAACATCCTTTTACACATGTCACTTATCAATGATTCTTCATCACGCAAACCATTTTTCAACATTCTCTCAATCTTCCAAACTTGCATAAAGTACAAGTTTGATGTAGGATAAGATGAGCCAGAAATTAAGTTGGTAATTTCATAAAATGGCTTGAGGAACTCACATAGTCTCTCAGCTCTTTTCCAATCTTCACTTGAAGGACAATGCTTATAATTCCTATCATTCAATTGGAGAGTACTAAAAGCCCTTTTGTATTTAATTGCACTATCCAACATTAAATATGTAGAGTTCCAACGAGTTGACACATCCATTCTCATGCCAATACTAGTATCAATATTACCAACTTCATTTATACATTCCACAAAAGCTTTCTTCCTACTCTCGGTCATTTTGACATATTTCACAGATTCTCTAATTCTATCCAATGACCCACCACCACCACTAACAACTTTCAAACCTTCTTTGACAATTAGATTTAAAATATGAGCACAACAACGAATATGAAAAAACTCTCCACAACACAATAAGCTATCATGCAAAGATAATTTATCTTTCAAAATATCTTGCATGCAATCATTATTAGATGCATTGTCCAATGTCAAACTAAAAATCTTTTTTTCAATCCCCCATTCTTTCAACAATCCATATATTTTTTATGCCAATTCAACACCTGTATGGGGGGGAGGCATCTTATCAAAAGACAGTATTTTACTAGTCAATTTCCACCTTTCATCAACAAAATGAGCAGTCAAAGAGATATACGCCTCAGTAGTACATGCAGTCCATAAATCAGAAGTCAAGCAAATTCTGTTTGGAATATTCCTCAAAACTTGTTTCAAGTTATCTTTCTCCCTTATGTAAACTTTGTTAACATCAGACACAAGTGTATTTCTAGAGATAATAGGAATTTCAGGATTCGAATACAAAGCAAGCTTCCTAAAACCAGCATACTCAACATACGAAAATGGCATATCATGTTCAATAATTGCTTCAGCTAACATCTCACGATATACTTTTTGATTAAACTTAGACCTCAATTTTCCTTGAAGATCAAAATGCATTTGTTCAAAATGTTTGAACCTCAATTTCAACAATTTGCATCTATCTTTATGTCTCCTTAATGATGAAGTTCCATATTGTTTGCCCCCAGATTTTAATACTTTTTTACAACCTTTACATTCAGATCTTTGTATCCCATCTTCACCAACTCCTTTATTTATAAAAAATTCCCAAACATCTGAGGTACGTTCTTTGGACTTACCTTTTTGTTTATTAGTCTCTCCTTCAGCACCAATAGTTTGGTTAATCGTTTCTGTTTGGTTCAATAAAGATGAATCCATCACTGCTTATTTATGCAATTCTACTAATCTACAAAACAAAAGTTTGGAAAAATGAGAACTATTAGACTAATTAAAACATTCTTACATTCCCTTTGTTCAAAAAATAAACAAAAAAAATGACTATTGAAACATTCTAACGTAAATAGCATAAAAAATCCCAAGCTTAACACCTTACTAACATCAAAAGGTGTATTAGATTCAACAATCAACAAGTTAGCAGTTAACAATTCCCAACAAGACAACAAATAACATACTGATATACTTGCTCAGTTGCTCACAGTGTAGTACAAATATCATATATTCCTTCATCACTATTCCTTCATAATTCACAAATAACATACTAATTACTATTCCTTCATAAGTCACAATTCACAAATAACATACTAATTACTATTTACTAACAATCTAACATAGTATTGAACATTCGAAGTTTTGAAACATACCTGTGACTCTGTGACTGTGAGGACTGCCGACGGTCGACGGGGAGTGCGGAGTAGCGAGTGTCGACTGCGAAGTGCGAACTGTTGTGAATGGTGTCAACGTCTCAGTGGTGTGCCGCCGGACTGCTGCTGGTGTGATGCGAGAGCAGTAGGACTGTCGCCGGTTAGCCGATGTGGACTGTGGGCGGCCCACGTTTGCGGAGTTTAGAGCTTGGCGGAGAGTCGGAGACGGTGTCACTAGTGTGAAATCTGCAGCTTGGCGGAGAGTCGGCCTTTAGGATTTGGCGATTTGGAATTTGGCTCTGTGAATTAGACATAGGCACATTGCGAATTGCGATTATATATTTGCTTGCTAGGGCTAGTCGGTTGGGGATTCCCAAATCCCAAGCAATTGATGCCTTCATTCCCTTAAGGATTAGGAATTGTGAATGGCGGTGGAGGAATTGAGGAAAGGATGTTTGAGTCACTGATTCGCGTGAAGTGGTGAACGGGATGAAGGCTGAATCCCTGAAGGAATGGGAATTTTTTTTTTAATATATATTAGAAGGTCGCCGGTTTACAGCCTGGGCCCGTGACCCAGGCGGGGCGGGCTAAAAAGCTCGCCTTCTGGCGGGTCAAGTAATAAAAAACCTGTCCCCTACTTACGGCGGGACGGGAAGGGCCGACCCGACGGGTAAAACCCGTTTCGACGGCTCTACTGGTGTGAGGTGGGGTGCCTATCTCCGCCTTCAAAGTGATCGACCCCTCTGTTTCGATTGAGTCCCCCGTGAACCCGGATAGGGGGGTTCGTACCTGCTCTAGCTGCCCTCTTGAGAGTCCCAGCAGGGTGAATGTGTCGTGGTACATGACGTTGACCAAGCTACCCGTGTTCACGAGCACCCGGTGCACCACCACGTTGTTGATGTCCAGCTTGACCACCAAGGCGTCCCGGTGGGGGAGGGGCCCGTCAGGTAGGTCGGCGTCGGTGAACGTGATGGGCTCCCTCTTTTGTTTCTTCTCGTGAGGTGTTCGTGTGACCTCCCCCACGTACAAGCTTCTCGCCCACCTCTTCCGCTCGGCTGGCGAGTCCCCTCCCTCGGGCCCCCCGAAGATGACGTAGATGGTACGTTTCCTCGGGGGCTGGGAGTCCTCTGTTGTCTTCTCCTCCTCCTCGGAGCTGTTGTCGTGGTGGTCCCTCTTACGGGGAGCCGAGGTGGATGGCGCCTGGCTACCCCCCTTCCTCCATACATTGCCTTGCTTCTGGCCCTGCGCCTGGCCGGGCCTCTTAATGAATTGGCCGAGGTAACCCATTTGGATGAGCTCCTTGATTTGTCTCTTTAAGAGGATGCATTCGTCTGTATCGTGCCCCTTCTGCCGGTGGAACCTGCAGTACTTGTTAGGGTCCCCCCTCGCCGATATCTTCATGCACTCCTCCTTCGGGAATACCACGATTCCCTGGTCCTCCGTGTGCGCCAAGATGGTACCCACAAGTTGTGTCAGTGGGGTGAGATAGCGTGTGGGGTTCATCCTGGGCCCCTCAGCGTACTCAGGCCGATGTGGTCGCGGCGCCTTGCGCTCCTCCTGGGGCGCCTTGTCTTTTCGACCTCTTCCTTCCTCCTGTTCCTTCTTCCTCTTCTCGGCAGCCTCGGCGTCAGCGTACCTTGCTGCCTTGTCCATCAGGTCGGTATAGGTCCTGGGGGGGTACCTGATGAGGTCCTGGTGAAAAGCGCCTGACCTCAAGTTGTTTCGAAAAATCACCATGGCCGACTTCCCATCAAAGTCGGCGACCCCCATGGCCTCTTTCTTCCACTTGCTGAGGTACTCGGCTAGTGACTCCGAGCTCCCTTGCTTTAAATCACACAGGTCTGCAATTTGCTTCTTCCGCGGTATGCTGGTGGCGAAATGGGATAGGAACTGCCGGGTGAGGTCCGCAAAGGTGGAGATGGACCCCGCCGGGAGGGATCCGAACCAATCATGCGCTTGCCCGTCCAGGGTGGCGAAGAACCCCCTACATAGGATGGCGTCTGTTGCCTCGGTAATCATCATGGCGGCCCTGTACCTGGTCAGGTGTGCCCGCGGGTCCGTGGTCCCCGAGTACGCTTTAATGGTGGGAAAGCGAAAATCTCGAGGTAAGGGCTCCTCCATGATGGCGTTTGCGAACGGGGAGGACAACATATCCTGGGGTTTCGGAGATCCGTCCCTCTCATCGATCTTCTTCTGGAGCTCGTCCATCCTCCTCCGCAGCTGCTCGACCTCTACTCGATGGGAGCTCGGAGCTCTACCATTCGTTTCACCCGATCGTTCGACCCGGGAGGCCTGCTCACGTCGCGGGTGGGGTCGGGGGACCCGCCCGACGGACCCACACGAGGCTGCCTCGTGTCGCGGCTGGGCGCGTGGCCCATGGCTCGGCGACCTCCGAGTGACCGATTCTTGTCGCAGTGGCCGGCAGGAGCATGATTCCTCCGCCGGTGGCCCGTTTGCTGGCCTCAGACCCAGCCTGTCCCGGGCCGACACGTGATCGCCCAACCTCTCCAGGGCGGGCCTGGTTTGGGTTGGTGCGCTTCTATCGCTGTCGCGATGGCGGCCTCGGCGGGAGTCCCCTCCTCCCCGCCTCTCCGATGGTCGAGGCGAGTTGACCTCCTCCTGGGTGATAGGTGCCTGGGGTGGAGGGGTGCTTGGACCGCTGCGCCCCCGGGTGGGAGGAGGTGGAGGTGACGCCGGCGCCCCTCGGGTAGCGCCTAGGTCGGCTTGTTCCTCTGCCCGAAGGCCCGCCGCGACGCGCGCCAGCGCCGTGGAGGCTTGTTCAAAGACCGACACCCCCTTCTGGATTAGTGCGCGAGCCGGAGCGGGGGCGACAGGGGGTGTTGGCGGTGCACCACTGCTACGGTGGTTGGTGAGTTGGGCCCTCAGATCTTCCCCCGACCTGGTGGAGGCGGCCGGTTGGATGCTGGGGGCGGAGGCCCCGTTGGGGCCGTTCCCGTTCGCGACGAGCTGGGTGCCGCGGGAACCATTGGTATGACGAGAGCTGGATCTCGATCGTGCCATCGCTGTGGATGAACAATAGTGGGGAGAGCGCTTAAGCTTGTACAGCAGCTCTCAACAAGAGCACCAATGATGGAATTAATTAAACCGGGGGTCCGACTTAACTAACCCGAATAAAGATACGAATAATAAACAAGTAGAACGAACGTTATAGCAAAGGCCGTGAGACCTTAGATTGTATTAAATGCCGTAGAATTGGCTATTACAATAATATTTCAGGACAAATTATGTAAGAACAGTAGATCGTAGATAGCATGTCCCTTGTTAGGACAAGGAGGGAAGCTTTTATACAAGCCAAGCCCCCAACCGCCTCCCCCTAAATCGGGGGGTTAGTTGGATCTGGAGTTGACCGCGCCCGGTCTCGCGACTGGGCCGCGAAGGCCAGGCCGAGCTCATCATGGGCCCAGGCCGGGCCCATGTGGGGGTCGGCCCGGC
>NW_017618328.1:2036140-2103640 GCF_001879475.1 Ipomoea nil
AAAGTAATATACAATTAACCGTGATTAAAGACTGATTTTTCAGTAATAACTCAAATATTATATAGTGCAATTAAAGATATGGTTTCGCCCGTGAATTTGTTGTAATATATTAAGAATATCTGGATTGATATATAATTATTTAAATTAGAACATTAAATATTATATAGTGCAATTGAAGATATAGTTTGGATCGTTTATATGTTTTGATGTTATCGTTGCTTGAATTTAAACAAATAATTGCTCAAATTAATAGCTAATGTGTAGATATACGCATGCAGTGTTGTAACTTTGAAGGTTTTATTTATCATTGTTTAGTATTTTTATAAATTAGGCAAACGTGCTCATTCTTTAGCAACTCAGTTATATGAATGAATTGCTATCCTAATTCATTTGTATGAAATTTTTTTTTTTTGTCTAAATTGCTTTAAAATTTTTTTTTTTTTTTTTTTGTGTGTGTAGATATATAGCAATTTTGTCATTAAAAAAAAACATAAATATCACCAATTGTATTTACACATTATTAAAACCTCATATTGTATACGACATTGGTAGTAGCAACATAATCTTGTCCGTCATCGTCTATAGCTAACATCTTCAGTCCATTATAATGGGTGACTCGGGTGAAAATATATCATCGTAAAATATCAGTCAATTAGTAATATCATATTAATTTTCAACCAATTATTCTTTTTATTTTCCGTCAATTAATCAATTAGAATATCATATGCAATGGTATTTTTACCTAATATTAGCTTTATTTTTAATTGGTGATGTAGAATATTATTATTGAAATATTTCTGTTCCATTTTTAATTTACTTTTACTATTGTTTAAAATATGTCTTTACTATTGATGATGTAGAATAATATTATTGAAATATTATCTTTTCATTTTTAATTTACTTTTACTTGATGATGTAGAATATTATTATTGAAATATTTTCGTTCTATTTTTAATTTCCGTTCTTTTGTTTTAAATTTTGAAAGATTTATTGTGATATAATTGGTTCACATATTTTAATTATTTATTTTTTCTTTAATTATTATAAACAGAAACGATATTGTACTAATTAATTTATGATATTTATCAAATTGTATTTTTTAAAAATATAAGATTTACACATGTCATGAGGGGTTAAAAAAATATTTTAAAATGATTTTTTATTAGTATGAATTTTTATTTTAAAATATTTTATAGCAATCCAAACACTTCATTAGCCTCCCATAAAAAACTGATAAAAGAAAAGCCATTTCATTAAGGAAATTAAAATTAATTAAAGTAAATCAAATCATGCTATATTTATTTGTAACTGTATATTAATTTCATTTTGAAATCATTGGTTCACATATATGTATTTTTTTTAATTATTATAATTTATAAATAGAAATGATATTCTACTAATTAATTTATAATATTTATCAAATTGTAATTTTTAAAAATATAAGACTTACACATTCTTTCAAAAAGGCTGAACCCCAACCCTAAGGGCCCCCCACACCCCGGCCCGACAGAGCGGGCGGTGGGAGGTTCTAAATCATGGTGACTCAACTGAACATTAATCACAGAGGCTAGACCGGTGCTCATTGCGCACAAGGAACCCCCCTCACTTTGAGAGGTTGCTCCCTCACTACTGCTGGTGAGACTCAATCCCTAGTCATTCTTCCAAAGTTTCACCCCTATGACCAGTTGAGCTACCCATGCGGGCATATAAGACTTACACATGTTATTGGGGGAAGGGGAGGGGGGTAAAAAATATTTTAATTTTTTTTTATTAGTAAGTATTCAAAAAATAATAATAATTTCCAGCAACTCAAACACTCCCTTAGTCTCCCACAAAAAACTGATAAAGAAAAGTCATATCATTAAGGGAATTAAAACTAATTAAAGTAAATCTAATCATGCTATATTTATTTGTAACTGTATATTAGTTTCATTTTGAAATCATTGGTTAATATATTTGAAATTATTTATTTTTTTATTTAATTGTTATAAATATAAATGATATTGTACTAATTAATTTATGATATTTATGAAATTGTATTTTTTTTAAATGTAGTGTTTTACCCGTGTGTTGCACGGAATTTTTTTTTTATGAATTTAAAATTAAAATAAAAAATAAAAAAATGTTAAAATGTAAAATATAATAATATAGTTGGACTTTTATATATTTGGTCAAGTATCTATTTTCATAACATACAAAATTTAAATTTAAATTTTGTGTGGTTAATATAATCTCTAATCATGTACATATTTAGATGAATTTATAGAAAAAAATTGATATAATTAAGTTGATTTATTCCAAATTGTATTATATATATATTATTAATTCTAAAAATATGAATAATAATAACTAAGAGAATTGTACTTAGAAATCAATAAAAATGTAAATTCTAAATTTTGTATGAACAAATATAAACTCTAATCGGACGCATATCCTTATCTGATTGTATAATACATTGTATATACACATAATATTTATTAATATGTATATAGGAAAATTATAATATAATTTCATTAATTTTAATTTATATTGATAGATTTATACTTAAAAAATTATATTTAGAAATTTAAAAAGTGTATGTATGTATATTTAAAAAAAAATTATAAATATTCATGTTTTGTTAATTTTATAATTTCATTTCTTTAATTATATTTCATATTTTATTAATTATAATTTAATGAAATTGTCACAAATATTTCTACGGAAGAAATCTTATATTTCTCAAATTTCTTAATTATATTATTTATAATTAACAAATATTGTGACAATTACAATAATAATTTTATAAATTATAACATTTTTTCTCTTCTAATATTTAAATACATTACCATAATAATTACACAAAAGAATGAAAGAAAAATTATGAGAATAATTACCTTTAATAAATTAGGAAATTATATTAAAAATAATCTATATATATTAAGGTATGTATATTTATTTTGTGCCCAATAATATTATACATTAAGTATAAAAATATATATGTATATAAATTACCATAATAATTACCCCGAAAAAGGTGACAACACATAATTATTAGGCAATAATATTAATAATTAATTATTATGGCAAGTATAATTGATTTTGTACTAATAATATTATACATCTATACACTTTTAATTCTATATTGATAAGCATAATCTGTGTATATACTTTAAGAAAATATTCATTATTAAAAAGGGAATATAATTTAAAAAGTAAATTATTAATTAGATTACCTAATATAATTGTCATACTAATTAATTCCATGCTACTATGTATAATAATTCATATATTTATTCATTATGAGTAATATTCATTTCCTTTTTCACTCATAGAAAGTGTTAATATTCATTTCCATTTCTTTTTCCTTCATAATTTTGTCCTAATATTTCATGTGTGGTGGTTACTAATTTTTTTCGTAGGGAAAGCGGTGTTATATTTTCAATAAATTTTTAATATTACATTTTTTTTTTCATTTGGCCTGATTTCTGTGTCTATTAGTAACAAAATATTAATAATAGATTATCGTGTGTAAAATTTATTTTTTTCTGTTCATATTCATTTCCTTTTTCCTTCATAAATAATTAATATAATTATAATAATATAATTACTGATTATATTTTAAGTGAAATATGGATATATTCATTTCCTTTTTCATTCATAGAAAGAGTTAATATTTGTTTCCATTTCTTTTTCATTCATAATTTTTTCTTAATATTTCATTTGGTGGTTACTATTTTTTTTTTTTTGTAGGGAAAATTGTGTTATATTTCCAATAAATTTTTAATATTAAATCCTTTTTTCATTTGGCATGATTCCCATGCCTATTAGTAACATAATATTAATAATATATTTTCGTGTGTAAAATTCATTCCTATTTCTGGTCATAAAAACAATCTGGTACGTTTGTAATATTCATTTTCAATCACAAAAACAATTTGGTACGTGTTTAATAATCATTTCATTTTTTCTTTACCCTAATTTTCTGTGTAGCAAATTAGTTATTTACTTATTAAGCACATTTTTTTTTAATTCGAGTCCATTTTTAATATTAATTTCTTTTTTCTTTTGGTCTGATTTCTGTGCCAAAAGCTGTGTTATATTTTTAGTGAAATATAAACATATTCATTCGTTTTTCTTCATATTTCATTTCCTTTTGAATATATATATATATATATATATATATATATATATATATATATATATATATATATATATATATATATATATATATATATATTTCTTTTTTTTTTTCCTTCATAAAAAGAATTAATATTGATTTTTATTCATTTTTCTAATAATTGTCGATTAATTAGCATGATTTCCATGTCGATTAGTAACATGATATTAATCACAGATTTGTTTGTGAAATATTCATTTACTTTCTCGTTCATAAAAAGAATTAATATTCATTTTCGAATAATTAAAAAGTAATATAATTATAAAAAATATAATTACTGATTATATTTCTAGTAAACTATTAATATATTCATTTCATTTTTCCTTCATAAATAATTAATATAATTATAATATTTATAATCATATAATTGCTAATTATATTTTAAGTGAAATATGAATATATTCATTTCCTTTTTCACTCATAAAAAGAGTTAATATTCATTTTCATTTCTTTTTTCTTTTTTCCTCATAATTTTTTCTAATATTTCACGTGGTGGTTACTAATATTTTCGTAGGGAAAACGGTGTTATATTTTCAATAAATTTTTAATATTAAATCTTTTTTCTCATTTAGCCTAATTCCCGTGTCTATTAGTATAACATAATATTAATAATAGATTTTCGTGTCTAAATTTTATTTTTTTCCTTTCATATTCATTTCCTTTTCTCTTCATAAATAATTAATATAATTATAATAATATAATATAATTACTAATTATATTTTAAGTGAAATATGGATATATTCATTTCCTTTTTTCATTCATAGAAAGAGTTAATATTTGTTTCCATTTCTTTTTTCTCCATAATTTTTTTCTAATATTTCATTTGGTGGTTATTAATTTTTTCGTAGGGAAAACTGTGTTATATTTCCAATAAATTTTTAATATTAAATCATTTTTTCATTTGGCATGATTCCCATGCCTATTAGTATAACGAAATATTAATAATAGATTCTCGTGTGTAAAATTCATTCTTATTTCTAGTCATAAAAACAATCTGGTACGTTTGTAATATTCATTTTCAATCATAAAAACAATCTGGTACAATGTTTAATAATCATTTTCTTTTTCCTTTACCCTAATTTTCTGTCTAGCAAATTAGTTATTTACTTATTAAACACATTTTTTTAATTCGAGTCCATTTTTAATATTAATTTCGTTTTTCTTTTAGTCTGATTTCTGTGTCAATTAGTAACAGAATATTAATAACAAATTTCATTATTACAATTAATTCTTTAGTTTTTTTTTTTGAATTAGAATAATGATAATTGTAATTATATTAATTAATTAATTGTATGGATATTTTTTTGCAATGAGATACAGATCCACCAATGTACCCAGATGTGTTCTCCTGCCTCAAAGCCTAATGAATCATACACATGTTGCATCTTAAATGCACGTAGATATAGACATTCATTTTTTTTTTTTGAGAATGCTAATCGATTCACTGATAGTTGAAGGTAGATAACAATACTTATAATATGAAATTAAACTCAAATCCAAGTTACTTTACATCTATTAATCCCTAATTGAGATTATATAAAAACGAAACATAGATTTAAATGATTTCATCTAAGAGCTTGTAAATATGGTGACTGCTTTAGTGTTTTTAGAGAGACAACGTGCTTTACCAATTCGCCAGGAAGAACCAATCTCATGCCAGCCTGGATCTCGCGGGAAGTGATTATCGGCTTCTTGTTGTAGTGGGCCAAGCGAGTCACCTCTTGGGCGAGCTTCAAGAAGATATCGTTGATGAAGCTATTCATGATGTCCAAACTGCAAAACATATTGAAGTACGTGAGAATATAGTTAGAAAAATATAGAAAATTCATACAAAAAGAAAGCAGAAAGATGAGTCTGAGATTCTTTGATTGAAGAAGCTCTTGTATTTATTGATAGAAAATACTAATTCAAAAGGAAAGTATAATAATTTATTTATTTAAAGGAAAGTATAATAATTTATTTATTTAAGGTAATAAAATTATTATTATTATTTATTTATTTATTTATTTAATTTCCATTTGACATTTACTTACCAAATAAGTTTTACTACAAAAATTTTGGGGGGAAAATTTGTTAGGAGGATTTTACTTTTATATATATATATAGATATATATATATATATATATATATATATATATATATATATATATATATATATATATATATATATTTTAACCCATAATTATTGTAGAAATCAATATATTTTATTAGGAAGAGAGATTTTTAGGAATTGGGCGGGAAGTTAAAATTTAAGGATTTTGTTTTTATATATAGTATAGATTACAATAAGAATTGTATTACACTATTTTATAATATTAGAATAGAATTTTAACCCAGAATTATTGTACGAATGGGAAAGTAGAAATCAATATATTTTATTAGGAAGAGAGAATTTTTACGAATTTGGCGGGAAATTAAAATTTCAAGATTTAGTTTTTATATATAGTATAGATAGTATAGAAGTATAGATTACAATAGGAATTGTATTACACTATTTTATAATATTAGAATAGAATTTTAATCCGGAATTATTGTACGGATGGGAAAGTAGAAATTAATATATTTTATTGGGAGAAGTGTCAAATAGGCCCATCTACCATTGACAAATGCTCAATTCCCACCATGAACTAAATTAAAGGCTAATTAACCACACTTACCTGATAAATTTGTTCAATTGACTTTTTTTGCAGGCTGCTAACAGGTTACCAATCCAATTATTAAAAAAATAATTAAAAAATTTTAAAAAAATAACAAAAAACAAAAAAGGGGAGAAGAAAAACGGAATTTCAGCCGCCACCGGCTGTCCGGCGAGGACCGGACAGCCGATGGTGGCTGAGTATTTTAACAGACAGCTGTGGCTGTCCGGCGAGGACAGCCACAACTGTCATGTTTGAGGTCCAGATCTGGACCTCAAACGGCCTGGATCGAGGACTGGTCGCCGCCCTCGTTCCAAACGGCCATGGTCGTCGAATTTTTTTTTTTTTTTTTTTTTTTTTTGTTTTTACACTAAGCCAGCTTTGTTTGTGAAGTTGAACCTTGTTCCTGTCCTTGTACACTCAGGTGTTACACGAATCAGCTATGACCAGTCATCAGTTTATGTTCACCTTTTCCACTCCAGCATACATTATCTGTGACAGAGAGGACATCTGCCCCTTTTATTTGTGAAGAATTTTCTGTTAAGTGCGAGTTTGGTCATGAAAGGTAGGTTTATATTTCTTCATGTCCCTACTTGATTTGGTTATTTGGTGTTTGGCTTGGTATTAGTATGACAAAGGAATTGAAGGTGTGTATATTTAGTAATTAATCGGATGACATAGCAGTCCATGTTTTAATTTTTCATTTTCTTAGAATTGTGAAGTAAAAAGATTTGGTTGGAGTTGTAGAAGTAGGTCCCATGAATCCATTTGAGTAGCAAAAACTTATAAATTCCGTTTTTTTTTTTTTAAAAAAATTAATTATTTTTTTAATAATTGGATTGGTAACATGTTAGCAACCTGCAAAAAAAGTCAATTGAACAAATTTAGCAGGTAAGTGTGATTAATTAGTCTTTAGTTTAGTTCGTGGTGGGAATTGAGCACTTGGCAGTAGTAGATGTAGCTATTTGACACTTCTCCATATTTTATTAGGAAGATAGATTTTTTAGGAATTGGGCGGGAAGTTAAAATTTCAGGATTTTATTTTTATATATAGTATAGAAGTATAGATTACAATACGAATTGTATTACACTATTTATAATATTAGAATAGAATTTTTACCCAGAATTATTGTACGAATGGGAAAGTAGAAATCAATATATTTGGTTGGGAAGAGAGATTTTTTAGGAATTGGGTGGGAAGTTAAAAGTTCAGGATTTAGTTTTTATATATAGTATAGAAGTATAGATTACAATAGGAATTGTATTACACTATTTTATAATATTAGAATAGAATTTTAACCCGGAATTATTGTACGAATGGAAAGTAGAAATCAATATATTTTATTAGGAAAAGAGATTTTTTAGGAATTGGGCGACAAGTTAAAATTTCCGGATTTTGTTTTTATATATAGTATAGATTACAATAGAAATTGTATTACACTATTTTATAATTTTAAAATAGAATTTTTACCTAGAACTAGTATTTTCACCCGTGCGATGCACGGAATGGAATTGTTGTAATATAGTAAGAATATTTAAATCGATATATAATTATTTAAGAGTTAATTTCACCAGGTCGTTTATCTTTCCTGACAATTCCAAATTTAATCCTAGACTATAGTTATTAATTATTACAATTTATTATATGTTACAACTCTTACGTTAATATTCTTACGATTATTATTAACACTTAATTACTTTTAGATATTATTATTATTATTATTATTATTATTATTATATTATTATTATTATTATTATTATTATTATTATTAGTTTCTTTCAAGTACTGTTAGTATATAATGGTCGTGAGGCACAATAATAATATAACCATAATTAAATATTCTTGTATTGTATTCCGGAGTTAATGCCATTTGTGGTCCTAGACTTATTGAGGCATGGACTCTTTTCATCCTCCATAATAAAAATTGCCACTTAGTAGACACTGTTATTGGTCGTTGGACAGTTTTGATCCTCCGTCAATGAAGCCGTTTGTTGACCGTGAATTAGAGGGGCTTTTCTGTCTTTTTATGTCTTATTCTTCTAATCTTGTTTAGACCAGCGCTGCTGTGACTCCTGTGAGGCTAAGTAGTAACCGTCGGTAGTGAGTAGCAGCGAGGTTCTTCTCTGGCGAGTTGTGGGTACGGCGGCGAGCATACGAGGCAGTAACTCCTTCCGGTGACGGACTAGTAAGGCAGATCTGGCGGTGCAGCAACAGATCCGGCGAGGTTGGGGCCTTCACCGGTGGTTTTTGGTTCCGGCGAAGCAGAGAGGGCAGCAGGTCGACGAACCCTCCTATGATAAATAGCAGTTGTAGTTGTAGATGGCGTGATGTAGAATTTGCACCTGTAAGTCCTCCCTTCCATATTGACCACAAATATCCTTCCCATCTCTCTCTCTCTCTCTAACCACAACTACTTGGTGCACAACCTCAAAAACTCTGTTATTCTACCTGAATTCATTGAAGTTTCAAGCTGAAAATGTGGAATCTGCCACTCCCCAAAAACCGCATTGTCTGAGGTGTTGGAATGGCCGGTGTTGACTTCCTGGTTGCTGTAGCTTCATTCCCCAACCCGGATGATAAAATTCGGAGCACCAGCTTTGAGGTTCAAGGAGGTGGTAACACTGGCAATGCTTTGATAAAACCCGGATGATAAAATTCGTCTTGGTGTTAATCCAAGGATCATATCTAAGGTTGCTGATGACTCGCATGGCGAAAGAATACTTGATGAGCTTGAAAGGGATGGTGTTGATACATCTTTTATGGTGGTGTCCAAAGGAGGAAACTCACCATTCACATATGTCATTGTTGACAACCAAAAAAAAAAAAAAAACTCGCACGTGCATTTTCACTCCAGGATATCCACCCATGATATCTGAGGGTCTACATACCCAAATCAAAATTGTCTTCAGCGCTTGTAGTAAATATTGTCTACTTAGATGGAAGGCTGCATGAGACTGCTTTGATTGTAGTGCAGGAGGCAAAGAGTAGGGGCATACTTATTATAGTTGATGCAGAAAGGTTAAGGGAGGGGTTGGGTGATATTCCTGACTTTGCTAGTTATGTTGTATGCTCGACAAAATTTTCATAGGCATGGACTAACGCCCTTTCTATTCCAACTTCACTTGTTTCCATTATCTTGAGATTGATGTCAAATGTAAAATCCGTGATTGTTAGTTGGGTGAAGATGGTTTCTTAATGTTAGAAAGGACTGAAGCGGATAACCTCAGTTTGAAGAAATGGATGTAGCAGTGACCAATGGATAGAGAAATACAACGATTAGAACATAAAAAGACAGAAAAACCCTTCTAATTCACGGTCAACAAACGGCGTCATTGACGGAGGATCAAAACTGTCCAACGATCAATAACAGTGGCTACTAAGTGACAATTTTTATTATGGAGGATGAAAAGTGTCAATGCCCCAATAAGTCTAGAACAAAAAATGGCATTAACTCTTGTATTCCGTGAGTCACAATAATAATATAACAATAATTAATTATTGTTCAATTCTATATTCTTCTAGGATTTCTATTACAATCCTTAATTATTTCCAAATTTACCATAATTAAATAACTTGACCAATTATAAAGAAAGATTATTAAATAATGCACGGGACAATTGTTTAATTAAAAATTTTAAAAATTCATTAATAAAACATAAGGTTCTCATAGTTTTTTCTTAGAAACTCTTTAATAAAGTATTTTTTTTTTTAGAAATTGGTTGGCCAAACCGCCTACGACAGTTTGCGGTGGATAGATCTCGAAAAAATACGCGATTTCAAAAAAAATTTGTCCAAAACGGACAACGGAGTCAAAAGTTATGCCTTGCCGAACTTTTGACACTTTACAACTAAAAAAAAAAAAAAAAATTAAAGGCCGGTTCAGCCGGCGAGGCGCCTGCTGAGGAGGCCGATTCTCGCCGCGGCCAGCGACACGATTTTTGCAACACTTATATATAAAATAGATATAGATTAGAATAGGAATAGTATTACACAATTTTATAATATTACAATAAAATTTTAACCCAGAATTATTGTAGAAATCAATATATTTTATTAGGATGAGAGATTTTTTAGGAATTGGGCGGGGAAGTTAAAATTTAAGGATTTTGTTTTTATATATAGTATAGATTGTATTACACTATTTTATAATATTAGAATAGAATTTTAACGCAGAATTATTGTACGAATGGGAAAGTAGAAATCAATATATTTTATTAGGAAGATAGATTTTTTAGGAATTGGGCAGGAAGTTAAAATTTCAGGATTTTGTTTTTATATATAGTATAGATTGTATTACACTATTTTATAATATTAGAATAGAATTTTAACGCAGAATTATTGTACGAATGGGAAAGTAGAAATCAATATATTTTATTAGGAAGAGATATTTTTTAGGAATTGGGCGGGAAGGTAAAATTTCAGGATTATGTTATATAGTATAGATAGATTGTATTACACTATTTTATAATATTAGAATAGAATTTTAACGCATAATTATTGTACGAATGGGAAAGTAGAAATCAATATATTTTATTAGGAAGAGAGATTTTTTAGGAATTGGGCGGGAAGGTAAAATTTCAGGATTTTGTTATATAGTATAGATAGATTGTATTACACTATTTTATAATATTAGAATAGAATTTTAACGCATAATTATTGTACGAATGGGAAAGTAGAAATCAATATATTTTATTAGGAAGAGAGATTTTTTAGGAATTGGGCGGAAAGTTAAAATTTCAGAATTTGTTTTTATATATAGTATAGATTGTATTACACTATTTCATAATATTAGAATAGAATTTTAACGCAAAATTATTGTACGAATGAGAAAGTAGAAATCAATATATTTTATTAGGAAGAGAGATTTTTAAGAATTGGGCGGGAAGTTAAAATTTCAGGATTTTGTTTTTATATATAGTATAGAAGTATAGATTGTATTACACTATTTTATAATATTAGAATGGATATTTTAACGCAGAATTATTGTACGAATGGGAAAGTAGAAATCAATATATTTTATTAGAAAGATAGATTTTTTAGGAATTGGGCAGGAAGTTAAAATTTCAGGATTTTGTTTTTATATATAGTATAGATTGTATTACACTATTTTATAATATTAGAATAGAATTTTAACGCAGAATTAGTGTACGAATGGGAAAGTAGAAATCAATATATTTTATTAGGAAGAGAGATTTTTTAGGAATTGGGCGGGAAGTTAAAATTTCAGGATTTTGTTTTTATATATAGTATAGATTGTATTACACTATTTCATAATATTAGAATAGAATTTTAACGCAGAATTATTGTACGAATGAGAAAGTAGAAATCAATATATTTTATTAGGAAGAGAGATTTTTTAGGAATTGGGCGGGAAGTTAAAATTTCAGGATTTTGTTTTTATATATAGTATAGATTGTATTACACTATTTTATAATATTAGAATAGAATTTTGACGCAGAATTATTGTACGAATGGGAAAATAGAAACCAATATATTTTATTAGGAAGATAGATTTTTTTAGGAATTGGGCATGAAGTTTTTTTTTTTTTTTTGAAAGGTGGCCAATGAGGCATATATTAAAAGTACTCAGAAATAGAGTCTGGAGGGACATCGTCCGAATACATAGCTGTAGGAGAATTAAATGCAGAAGATGCTAATCTATGTGCTAAATAGTTCTCTGATCTATGAATAAAATTAACTGAGCAGTAATCAAAAGAAGTAATGCGTGCTCTACAAGCATCAATGGCATAGCCTACGTAAGTCCGTATCGTGACAACTTGACTTGTCAAATATTGTTGTAGGGTCAAACAATCTGTAAGTAAGCATACTGAACGTTCTCCACGATTCCATAGCCAAGACAAGGCTTCCTTGCATGCTATTGTCTCAGCCATAAGCGGTGAGAGACAATTTGATAATGGTGCACTGAAAGCCGATACATATTCCCCTTCCTCGTTGAGTAAAATCGCGCCAACCGTAGCCTTTCCTGAAGCAGGCATAAAACCGGCATCGATGTAACATTTGCGTACTGGCTCGGTAGTTTCCATCCGCAACACCTCGTGGGCAGCCTCCTCGGGCGTTACCTGTGCGCCGGCAGTGTCGTGTTGCCGCTGTTGCTGTGCCGCGGCAGTGGCGGTAATATGGCATTGCACGACAGCCTGGTGGTTCACTTGGTGATGGGTGTGGTGGACCCGCTGCCATGCAAGTATGGTGGCTTTGGCCAAGGCTAGCACTTTTCGTGGTCGCGGTAGACAGGCATCCCATACCGCTCCGTTCCTGGCTCTCCAAATATGGTATAAAATTGCAGCTGCGTGAACAATTTGGTTAGTGTCTAAAATATTCAATAGATCACTAAACCAAGCATGAAAAATATTTGTTGTGATCATGGGGATTGGAAGGTGAGATTGAGCCCAAATGGATGTTGCATAATCACATGTTACTAAAGCATGCATTGTGTCTTCATCCATTATTCCACACATAGCACATGTTGGTTGTACATCCACTCTCTTTATAATCAAGTTTGTTGTGGTAGGGAGGATACCACTCAAAGCTTTCCATAAGAATGTTTTCCATTTGGGGGGGACTTTTAACTTCCATAGGCACAACCAATTATGGGTGCCTGTATTATCATTGAGACTTCCCATAATTGTTTTGTAGCCACTCTTAACAGTATAATTACCTCCCTGATCATCATACCAATACCACATATCCTCATAATCTGGTGATACTGGGATCTTTTTTATTCTAGCCACATCTGCAGGATTAAAAATATCTGTCAATATATCCGGATCCCAGGTGTGTGTCTCATGATCAATTAATCCCACCACTGCTGCATTATTCAAATATGGTGGCTTATCAGTATGAATCATTGGGTCATGTTCATCATGCATCCATGGGTGATCCCAGATTAGGGTTGTTTTTCCATTTCCAATTCTGCGCCTGATTCCACCACAAACCATGCTCTGAGCTGCCATTATACTGCGCCAACAGAAACTGGGGTTATTTCCTATCTTGGCATCATAAAAGGTCCCTTTTGGATAATATCTCGCTTTGTAAACTCGTGAGACCAATGAGTCAGGTTTCGTTAAAAACCGCCACGCCTGTTTTCCCAGCATTGCTATATTAAATGCATGCAGTTCTTTGAACCCTAGGCCACCATACTTTTTTGGTATGCACATCTTGTCCCAAGCCTTCCAATGAATTCCACGTTCATTCCCAGACCCCCACCAATATCGGTTCATGACTCGCTCAATAGCTGTGCAAATTCCCATAGGTAGTAAAAAGACACTCATTGAGAAAGTGGGCATTGCCTGAGCCACACTTTTCAATAAGACTTCCTTACCAGCTTGCGATAGTAACTTCTTATTCCAAGAAAGGATTCTCTGCCTTATCTTGTCTTCAATATACGAAAAAGCTGCCTTCTTATTCCTTCCAATAAATGAGGGGAGGCCCAAATATTTCCCAAAATTTGGTGCTTGAGCAACCCCAAGTATCTGTGCCACTGCATCCCTATCATCATCTTGTGTATTCTTACTGTAGCATATGCTGGATTTATGGTAATTTACCACTTGGCCAGATAAATTTTCATACCGTGTCAAACACTGCTTAACCGCATTTGCTTCCTGCACATTTGCTTTAAAGAATAAAAGGCTATCATCAGCAAAAAATAGGTGTGAAATAGAGGGTGCCCCCCTTGCTACTCTGCACCCGTGAATCGCACCTTGTACCTGTGCCTGCTGTAATAACAAAGAGAGTCCCTCCGCACAGATAATAAATAGATATGGTGATAACGGGTCTCCTTGCCTGAGTCCGCGAGACGGGACAATCGGCGATCCTCGGATTCCATTCAGTTTAATATTATAAGACACAGTAGTCACACACAACATGATAAGATCCACCCATATATTATTAAATCCCAAAGCTGTTAACATACTTCGCAGGAAGGGCCATTCCATTCGGTCATACGCTTTTGCCATATCCAGCTTTAAAGCACCCCATCCCATTCTTCCACATTGTTTTCTATTCAAAAAGTGTCCAACCTCTGCAGCAATCAAAATATTATCTGTAATCAATCTGTCAGGTATGAATGCACTTTGTGTATCAGAAATAATATCATCCATGAGTGGCTTCATCCTGGCTGAAATCATCTTCGCCATGACCCTATAAATCACATTGCTTAGCGCTATAGGTCTGAGGTCCGAGACCCGTTCTGGATTTTTCTTCTTTGGTATTAGAACCACATCAGTATCATTTAAATTGGTTGGGAAAGTCCGTGTATTCAAACAATTCACAATAAAATCCGATACATCACCTCCCACCACATCCCAGAACTGCTGATAAAAGCCCGAATTCATTCCATCCGGGCCAGGTGCCTTATCCGGGAACATAGCAAACAGGGCCGTTCTCACCTCATCTTTTTCAAAGGGGCGTAGTAATGCTTCGTTCTGTGTGTGTGTCACCCGGGGCAAGACATTGGCATAAAAACTTTCATCTATTTGAGATGGATTTGACGAGAAAATATTCCGATAATAATCAAAAATAGTTGTTCTCATGGCATCTCCTTCCACCCAATCCCCATCATCATTCATAATTTTAGAAATTGTGTTTTTCGAGGCATACCTGTGATAATATTTTGTATTCGCATCTGCCCCCTTCAGCCAGTGTTGCTTCGCCCTCTGTCTCCAAAAAGCATCCTCCTGAGCCTCTAACTGGGCCTGGCGTTCCTCCAAACGCTGATATTCAACTAATGAATATTGGTCTGTGCATCCCCGTAGTCGCAACTGCTCCTTACGTAGGCATTTCAATTTCTCATCAAATCTATGGAACTTATCACCCCCCCCCCCCCCATCGTGATAAATTATTACCGCATAACTCGATACAGGCTTGTAAACCTCTGTCCCTTCCTTCCGTCCATGCCGTCTCAACCACTCCTCTACAGCCTTCATCATGGAGCCAGGCCATCTCAAAACGGGACCCTTTTCTCCCACCACCTGTCCTTTCCCGAAGATTCAGAATCCCAAGGAAAAGAGCAGAATGATCTGAGCGCCGGGTTAGAATGTTCAAGACACTTGCATCTCTCACCATATCTCGCCATTCCTGTGTGACCAGCACCTTATCCAATCTTTCTTCAATCCAGTCTACAGTCCCTTCCCCTCTTTCCCAGGTAAACGGGTACCCCTGCATGGGTAATTGAGCCAGGCCACATTCATCAATAGTTTCCCCGAAGCCTCGTAACAGTGCCTCTGGGTGGGGATTTCCCCCCCGCTTCTCATACTGATATAAGAGATCATTAAAATCCCCTATAATAACCCATGGCAACTCAGAGCGATGTGATAAGGATCTGATGAATTCCCAAGAGTCATTCCATCTCTCCCTTTGCGCATAACCATAATACCCTGTCATCCTCCACTTATTAAATCCCGGCATCGTTACCTCAATATCCACATGATTTTTAGAGTAGCTCAACAGGCTTGCCGTACCATTCGTTCTCCATAGTAATGCCAATCCGCCTTTCGTTCCAACACTATCAACTTTAAACACACCATCAAAACCAAGTTTGACCCGGAGACGCTCTGCATGATCCTGGGCAACCATAGTTTCCATTAGAAATACAAAGTCAGGCTTCTTACTGGACACCATGTCCACAATCTCTCGAACTGTTCGTGGATTACCCAAGCCACGACAGTTCCAACTCAACGTACTCATGATGTTGGGCGGGTCTGGGAACCAGCACCCGCCATAAACAAGTTTTTTGACACATCTGTCATGGTAATGTCCTGACCGTTTCCCCGCCTTTCCCCCTCATGCCCCCCTTCCCTTCTCCTTTTCGAAACCACCTCAATCGCCTCTTCGGCCTCATCAACTACAACCGGCCGTAACATACCCTCCCCCACCACTCCTCCCTTCCGGCCTCCCTCATCCCGTGTCCCCTCAGCTACCCTTGGTAGTCCCCCCACTGGAACCAACCAGTTCTCCCCCACCTCCCTCGGTCCACGCCCTCCCCCAACTCTCAACTCCGCATTATACGGATAAAGATGAACCGGTATCGTAGACACCCGGGCTTTGACACAGAATTTGTATGTATGCCCCAAGAGCCCACAAAAGAAACAGAATGAATGCAACCGTTCATACCTGAAATTAATCCAACAAGTAGTCTTGTCCCGTTTCAACAATTTCATACGTAGATTTTATAATATTAGAATAGAATTTTAATCCGGAATTATTGTACGAATGGGAAAGTAGAAATCAATATATTTTAGTAGAAAGAGAGATTTTTTAGAAATTAGGCGGGAAATTAAAATTTCAGGATTTTGTTTATATATATATATATATATATAGTATAGATATAGATTACAATAGGTATTGTATTACACTATTTTATAATTTTAGAATAGGATTTTTACCCAGGTAGAAATCAATATATTTTATTGGGAAGAGAGATTTTTTAGGAATTGGGCGGGAAGTTAAGGGTCCATTTACTAACAGAAAACTGTTTTCTGTTTTCTGTTTTCTATTTTTCAGTTTTCATTCTCTGTTTTCCATTCTCTGTTTTCTGTTTAGAAAACTTGTTTACTAACAGAAAACTGTTATCTGTTTTCTGTTTTCTAATTTTTCAAATTTCACCTAAAATTTAGTTTAGATAATATTAATATTTTTTGAGCTAATATTTAAAATATTTTTTTTGGATAAATTCATTTGAATGACATGTATAGGAATATATAATTTTTACTTTGAATTCTAATATATGTGAGATTTCAATATCCGATATCTGGATCGAACTTGTATTATGATGTAACATAATTAAAAATAGGAATAAGGGTCAAATAGGCCACTGAACTGCACACCAAAGTGCAATTAGGCCATCGAACTCAAAAATAATGCAATTGGGTCCCTAAACTACACAAAATCATGCAATTAGGTCTAATTGCATTTTGGTGTGCACTTTGAGTTCAATGGCCTAATTGTATTTTGGTGTGCATTTTGAGTTCAGTGGCCTATTGTGTTCAATCAAAATCTAAAACATTATATAGAGTTTAATTCTTAATTTCGATAATGTAAATAATGTCTAACTTTAAAGTATAAGCAAATAAATTATGTTTAAATAAGTAAAGTAAGTAAAAAAAAGATAAAAGATAATGATAAGTAAAATAAGATGATAATGAATGTGGTTATAGTGACATATAACTAAATAGACGATAGGTGATTCTGTTTTCTATTTTGAAAACAGTTTTTAAGTGTGTTTCAGTTTTTCTGGAATTTGCAGAAATTGTTTTCAGTTTTCAAAATGGAAAACTGTGTTAGTAAACATGTTTTCTATTTTCTATTTTTCAATTTCTGGAAATTTCCAGTTAATAAACGGCCCCTAAAACTTCAGGATTTTGTTTTTATATATAGTATCGATATAGATTACAATAGGAATTGTATTACACTATTTTATAATATTAGAATAGAATTTTAACATGGAATTATTGTACAAATGGGAAAGTAGAAATCAATATATTTTATTAGGAAGATATATTTTTTATGAATTGGGCGGGAAGTTAAAATTTCAGGATTTTGTTTTCATTTATAGTATAGATTACAATAGGAATTGTATACACTATTTTATAATTTTAGAATAGAATTTTTACCCAAAATTATTGTACGAATGATAAGTAGAAATCAATATATTTTATTAGGAAGAGAGATTTTTTAGAAATTGGGCGGGAAGTTAAAATTTCAGGATTTTGTTTTTATATATAGCATAGAAGTATAGATTACAATAGAAATTGTATTACACTACTTTATAATATTAGAATAGAATTTTAACCCAGAATTATTGTACGAATGGGAAAGTAGAAATCAATATATTTTATTATGAAGATAGATTTTTTAGGAATTGGGCGGAAAGTTAAAATTTCAGGATTTTGTTTTTATATATAGTATAGATTTAATTTAATATTTTATAAATAAATATTATTATTTTAATTTTTATAAAAATATAATTTTTTTAAAAAATGTTAATCTAAGTGGCATCCTACGTGGCAGGTGGCTCAGAGCAACCCCAATAGGGGGGGTTCATTTATGGCTTTTGGAATAGTAAGATCTCCTTTGTTAAGCTTTTCACAAATGGGAGTGGTGGATTTTGAGAATTTCTTTCTCCTGCAAGAAAGAAAAATTTTGTCAGCTTTGTCCCATTGTATGGGTCCCACAAAGAAAATAAGAAAGGAGCAAGTTGTGCATGGATGCACATGTGCCTAGGAAATTAAAGCAGCAAGTGTGGGTCTCACATCGAATTTTGCTGACATTTGGTTTTTTTTTTTTAACCTCCTCCCATTTTCTCTTTCCTAATCATAACTACAAAAAACTCATCAAAAAACACACCAAAACCCTTAATATTGAGGATGCCTTTAGGAGTAACATGCTATTATAGGTCAAATAAGTTAATTGCATAAATTTAACAAGTTTAAGGGTCTAATTAAATGTTTATTTTTAGTTCAAGCGTCTTTTTACACTTTGGTATATAATTGAGATCTATTTGACCCTTATACCAAACTAGTATGTCACCTGTGTGATGTACGGACTAAAAATTCATAATAGTTATTGTTATAATTATTGGTAAAATTATGAAAGTATATTATGTATATTGTAACATTCATTTTCAAACAACATTATTTGTGGAAAAGCTGAAGATTTTTGAATTGATTTGCAATATTATATAGTTAGTCTTTAATACAAAGACAATTACTGTAAAGTTTTTCTAAACTAAATTAATTAAAAATGTTTTACGGCAATATTCTCCATTCCAAACGATGTCAGGGAAAATGCAACCATTCGATTGGTCTCGACTCTATGGCTTTATTATATAGATAGATGGCCATGGCTCTATGACTTTAATCTACTCTACATACAATATACAATTCTAATAAGAGCCAATAATGTTAGGCTCTTAACTGGAACGTACAGGCGATCACTGAGCCATGATGAAACGTGTGTTACGGTATATCAAGGGCACGCTGCACTATGGGCTCCACCTTTCTTCCTCTCCTACTCGCACCATACACGCCTATTTAGACTCCGACTGGGCTGGATGTCCGGTGGACAGGAAGAGTACTAGTGGCTATGCTGTTTTTCTTGGAGGCAATCTCATTTCTTGGCTCTCCCGGAAGCAGCGCACCGTCGCTCGATCCTCCACTGAAGCTGAGTATAAGGCTCTAGCCGATGTTGCAGCAGAAGTCACCTGGGTTGTCTCGTTGTTACGTGAACTCGGTCTCCATACGGAACAACCTGCAAGCCTATGGTGTGACAACTTAGGGGCCACCTATCTCTGCGCTAATCCGGTGTTCCACGCTCGGACGAAGCACGTTGAGATTGACTATCATTTCGTTCGAGACAAGGTAGCTTCAGGGGATTTTGTAGTTAGTTTTGTATTGACCAAGGATCAGCTAGCCGACGTCTTCACCAAACCTCTACCTGGGCACTGGTTTACAGCTTTACGAGACAAGCTCAATGTTGTAGAGCGCCAACCTTGAGCTTGAGGGGGTGTGTTAGTGATACTATTATTATTGTTATTTAATTATATGTTGTTGTATTTTCTGCTAGTAGGGACGAGAATTGTGGGGAAAAAGGGACTCAGATTAGAGTTCTGTATCGTGTGCAACACACTGCCTTAAAAACATTCACGACCTGGGATTGAGTCGTATGTTTCCGACCAGCAAAACAGAACAGCAAACCAGAAGAACACAAAGGGAAAGAAACGCAAACAGTAGAAGTGTTTACTGTTAGTGGTGCCTTTTTCCCTTTGTCTAATGTCTCCTATTTATAGTGTAATGATGCATCCCATTATAGCACCCCACCTCACACTACCACAAATGTAGCGCTAAAAGAAAGGAAGAGGACAAATTCTGTCCACTCTTACATGAAGTTGTAATGACAAGGTCATTACAATGATCCATAAAAATAGGGTGTGAAATTTAATACGTAGAGCAAAATGTTGACCCCACCGCGCGTCGTGACGAGCCGAGCGGGCGGGCGGCGGCGGCGGCGCGCGCGTGGTCTACCTCTTTTCCCTTCTCATAACACTTCAAGTTAGATGAAAAGCCTTGGAGTATATAAGTAAGGTAACAAGAGGCTAAACTTCCAATGTGGGACAAAATGGGAAGGCAAAAGTAAGCCTTTCCCTTTAAATGCTACCAACAATCCCCCACCATTAAAGGGATTTAGGCTGATGCTGTCATTGCCTGATAACGATCAAAACAAATTTTCATGCCAGTGTATAAAACTTGAACTGTCATATAGTGACATTAAGTACTTCTCTAGACGGGAGTGAATTTGATCTTGAACTCATCGAATAGACAAAGTTTGAACTCAACGCACTTAATTTTCTTTGGTCGCCTTGAATCTCATGAGGTCACACTCACGACCCTGAGATATCCCCTGTTAGGTCTATTCTAGGATAGACCTTCAACTCTGTCAAGTCTACCTCATCGCAGACCACCATGACTGGCTACAGAGTATCTATGGGTCCCAAACCCATTTCCTTTGACGTATCAAGGAGGCCTTCCTGTTTAGGCCCTTCGTGAAAGGATCAGCAATATTCCTTTCAGACCTCACAAAGACCATTGTGATTACCCCATTTAGTATTAACTGCCTTACAGACTCATGTCTGACTCTTATGTGTCTACGTTTCCCATTGTAGACACTGTTTTGCGCAACACAGATGGCAGTATGGGAATCACAATGTATGGGAACAGCAGGTGCTGGGCACCCCCACAATGGTACGTCTGCCAAAAGATTTCTCAGCCATTCAGCTTCCTGACTTGCTAGATCTAGTGCTATGAACTCTGATTCCATAGTTGATCTAGCTATACAGGATTGTTTGGTCGACTTCCACGATATCGCAGCTCCACACATAGTGAACACGTATCCACTAGTTGAGCTTACGTCATTAGTGTCATTTACCCAGTTTGCATCACAGAACCCCTCGAGCACAGCTGGGTGTCCTTTGTAGTTAAGGCCCCAGTCTATTGTGCCTCTTAGATACCGAAGTACCCTTCTTAATGCATCCCAATGTGAGATGCCAGGGTTGTGAGTATACCGACTGAGTTTATTCACCGCAAATGCAAGATCTGGTCTAGTATAGTTCATCAAGAACATTAGACTCCCAATTATCTTTGCATATTCTTCTTGAGACACACTGGCCTCTATGTTCTTTGATAACTTGACGCTGGGATCATAGGGGGTTTTAGCTAGAGTTACCTCATAACTCTCAAACCTCTTCAGGAGTTTCTCCGTGTAATGACTTTGGGATAAAAGATAACCTTTCTCAGTTTTTGTAACCTTTATCCCGAGTATTACATCAGCCTCCCCTAGATCTTTCATATCAAACTTGTCACATAGAGTTCTTTTAGTCTCTTTTATAGCTCCTATACTTGAGCTAAAGATAAGCATGTCATCTACATAGAGACAGATTATTACGATGCTAGACTCTATCTCTTTGGTGTATAAGCAGGCATCTGAGCGGTTAGTAGAATAACCTAGCTCTAACAAAGTTTTGTGAAACTTTTCATACCACTGCTTGGGAGCTTGTTTCAAGCCATAAAGAGATCTCTTAAGTCTGCATACCTTCCCTTCTTGTCCTGGTTCTACACATCCAGGGGGTTGTTCCATGTAGATCTCCTCCTCCAGTTCACCATTTAAGAAAGCTGTTTTTACATCCATCTGATGTACTATCAACCTATGTAAAGATGCTAAAGCAAAAAGAACGCGTATAGTAGCTATCTTTGTTACTGGTGAATAGGTATAGAAGTAATCCTCACCAAATTTCTGTGTGACACCTTTAGCTACCAGCCTGGCTTTGAATCTTTCAATGGAGCCATCTGGTCTCAACTTCCTTTTGAAAATCCATTTGCAGCCTATGGGTTTACAACCCTTAGGTAAGTTCACTATTTCCCATGTGTGATTAGACTGTATGGAGTCTAACTCACTCTTGACTGCTTCTCTCCATAGAGTAGCGTCTACAGATCGCATGGCTTCTTGAATGGATTTTGGTTCTTCTTCTAACACAAGTTGACATATAAAACGATCACACAGTTCATTTGGATCTTTCAATTCAGTCATATACGTTATGAAGTCAGATCCAAAGTCTTTCTCAATTCTAGGCCTTTTACTTCTTCTAGGCTCTTCTGACATACATGATAAATCAGGGAAAGATAGATTATGTTGAACTTTATTTGCATCTAGTTCAAGAGCACCCTTTAAAGGAAACACATGTTCAAAGAAAACTGCATCTCTAGATTCACAAATTGTGCGGTTTTCTAAACACATAAACCTGTAAGCTGCACTATTCTCAGCATACCCAATAAACACGGCATCTACAGTTTTAGGTCCCAAGTTGGGCCTTTTAAAGGACGGAAGTCCCACCTTTGCCAAGCAACCCCATACTTTAAAGTATTTAAGATTTGGCGCATGCCCTCTCCACAGTTCATAAGGAGTTTTTCAAACCCTTTGTGTAAGACTCGGTTTAGAATGTGGTTAGCTGTTAGGACAGCTTCTCCCCACAATGAGTCAGAGGCACCTGAACTGATTAGCATGGCGTTAATCATCTCTTTTAGAGTTCTATTCTTTCTTTCTGCTGTGCCGTTTTGTTGGGGTGTGTAGGGTGCAGTTACTTCGTGTACAATGCCAGAAGATTCACACAGGTTTTTCAAAAAGATTGATTCATATTCTCCTCCTCTATCGGATCTAAGCCTTTTGATCCTTTTTTCCAACTGATTTTCTACTTCATTTTTAAAAGCAACAAACTTTTGTTCAGCTTCATTTTTTGTTCTCAACAAATATAATTTTGTATAACGAGAAAAGTCATCGATAAAGGTTATATAGTATCACTTACCACCTCGACTTTCAGTGGTTTTAAAATCAGCTAAATCAGTATGAACTAATTCTAACAGTGATGAAGAACGATGCTTTGCAGTTAGAAAGGATGTTCTAGCAAATTTTGCCTCAGCACATGTTTCACATTGTTCACATGTATCATTTGACACGTTTGGTAGCATATTCACATTTCTCAGTCTATTTAAACATTTTGCACCAACATGTCCTAATCTAGCATGCCAAACATTAACTGATACAGCAGTATAAGCAAAGGAAGCATTCTTATTATCATGAGCAATGCGAGATGATCCAGATACATCAGAGGAATTGCTAATTATGGAAACATCTAGAAAAAAAAGACCTCCACGAAAATATCCCTTCCCAATGAATTTCTCATAACAAGTCATCACCAGACGGTCAGACTCAAAAACCATCTTGATTCCAGCCTTATTTAGAAGGCCTCCGGAAATCAGGTTTCTTCGAAGGGAAGGAACATAAAGCACATTTTGCAACAGTAAATGTTTTCCAGAACAAAGCAGTAATTCTACTTTTCCTCTACCACTTACCTCGGAAACACTGGAGTTTCCCATGAAGACTTGTTCTCCACCAGTGATAGACTCAAAAGTTTTGAATGAAGCTTTGTTGTTGCAGAAATGTCGTGAAGCTCTAGTGTCCACAATCCACTCGTCTGGATTTTCCACCATGTTGGCCTCAGTTACTTCTGCGGCTACTGGATCAGTATCTTCTGCAGTCTCCGTCAGGTTAGCTTGGTTTTTCGGCTGCTCATTGTTTGGTTTCTGACTCGTAGCCCCATAGCGTTTATAGCATTGGACAGCACGGTGGCCTCGTTTTCCACACACATAGCACTCACCACTATTGTTTCCTTTTTTCTGAACTTTTCCACCTTTGCCGCGAGTGGAGTTGTTGTTCTTATAATTCTTCTTTTGATTTTGGAATTTTCACCAGGTTTTGACTTCTCAAAGCCAGAGTTAGTTTCAACAATATTAACTTTAACATTGTCAGTTAGAGAAACAGACCTTTGAACCAGGCGGTTTTCTTCCTCGATGTTCACGCTATTGATTAGCTGTTGCAGAGTGTAGCTCCTTCGATCATGTTTCATTTTATTTTTGAAGTCCACCGAGGAGTCGGGCAGTTTGTCAATCAAAGAGTCACATAGGACCACTTCATTAACTATTCCACCTTCTGCTTTCATATCACCTACTAAATTTTCAAACTCGTGGACCTGTTCGATTACAGGCTTGGTATCCACCATTTTAAAGTGTAACCAACGTCCTACAGCATACTTACGTCTCCCCACATCATCAGCCCCATATTTCTCAATCATTAAATCCCAAATTGCTTTTGCAGATTTATATTCAGAAAACATATCAAACAACGGGTCACTTACACGTTGAAGAATGGTTGTCCGGGCAGTCTTGTTATCCTTTTCATATTTGATGCGAGCTGCCTCGGCTGCAGATGTGTCTTGAATTGAAGATGACTTCGGGTCTTTGGTAGAATCTGCAGTCGATGTACCACCAGTAGACTTCGGGTCTGTCGCTGCAGTTGAAGCCGTGGTCTGCAGTGTAAGTTGCGCAGCAGGCACATCGGACTTCGTAGGGTCTGCAAAAAGGACATAGTCCACATCCTTCGATTCCAGAAGCATGATTAATTTTGCAGCCCATCTCTTGTAATTCAAGCCACCAGTGAGTGGTTGAATAGGAGCAATATCAGAAGCAGTGTTTCCAGCAGACATTTTCGACTCAAATTAGAATCTGAATGTTTTTAACTGTTGTATTTTCTGCTAGTAGGGACGAGAATTGTGGGGAAAAAGGGACTCAGATTAGAGTTCTGTATCGTGTGCAACACACTGCCTTAAAAACATTCACGACCTGGGATTGAGTCGTATGTTTCCGACCAGCAAAACAGAACAACAAACCAGAAGAACACAAAGGGAAAGAGACGCAAACAGTAGAAGTGTTTACTGTTAGTGGTGCCTTTTTCCCTTTGTCTAATGTCTCCTATTTATAGTGTAATGATGCATCCCATTACAGCACCCCACCTCACACTACCACAAATGTAGCGCTAAAAGAAAGGAAGAGGACAAATTCTGTCCACTCTTACATGGAGTTGTAATGACAAGGTCATTACAATGATCCATAAAAATAGGGTGTGAAATTTAATACGTAGAGCAAAATGTGTTGACCCCACCGCGTGCCGTGCCGTGCCGTGCCGAGCCGGGCGGGCGGCGGCGGCGGCGCGCGCGTGGTCTACCTCTTTTCCCTTCTCATAACACTTCAAGTTAGATGAAAAGCCTTGGAGTATATAAGTAAGGTAACAAGAGGCTAAACTTCCAATGTGGGACAACATGGGAAGGCAAAAGTAAGCCTTTCCCTTTAAATGCTCCCAACATATGTAACATATGATATAATTGTGTAACTGAATCATTAGTCCTCTCTCTCATCGCTTGTACGATAAAGAGTTAATAGAATTGAAGCATGTGCTCCATCTCTACTAAAAGCCTAAGCTGACGCTCCCTCACGTGTGCGGTGGGTTCAAATTGTGGTTCAAAGCAATTTGAACCCATGACCTTTGGTTTGGCTCTGATACCAAATTGAAACATGTGCTCCATCTCGACTAAAAGCCTAAACTGATAGTTGGATTGCACGTTAATGGCTATATGCTCAACAAATAGTACAATTAAGATTCTATCATATACACAACAAGGCAAATTTAAAGGTTCCTACACCATAATCTCATTGCACGATGAATCCATCTATGCTACCACCAGTAACTCAATTGCACATGACACACTACCAATAAAAAAAGAGAGGACATTTACTAAAGATGAAGACAATGACAATGCTACCCAAAAGAGAATTAAGAAGAATGAGAGAAATTTAAACCAAAAGTAGTACTTCGGTATTTGTTTAGACTATCATTTTTAGACTAAATATTTAGACTATCGTTATTACAAAGTTGCAAACATTTGTATTTTAGTGACAATAAAATCAATTTCTCATATATTATCTTGTGTTTATATACTTTAAATTACCGAGTTAAATAAACAAATGCAATATTTATTTATCTATGTATGAATATCTGTGATATAATATTACATTGATATATTTTAAAATACATATTTAAAAATAATAATTATTGGACATTATTTTATTCGCGCAAAGCGCATAAAAGAACTAGGAATAAGGGTCAAATAAGCCATCGAACTGCACACAATAAAACAATTAGGCCACTGAACTTAAAAAACCAACAATTGGGTCCCTAAACTAATCAATTTCAAACAATTCTTTCAATTAGAAGGTTTCCAACAGGTCAACAGGTCATCCTTCCAAATTAATTATTTTTTAAAATTTAAATTTTAAAAATTAATTATTAAAAAAAAAAAAAAACTGGTTCTAGCCGGAGACGGTCGTCTCCGGCTGGATTCCAGTTTTTTTTTTTTTTTTAAATTTAATTTAAAAATAATTAATTTTTAAAATTTATATTTTAAAAAAATAATTAATTTGGGAGATGACCTGTTGACCTGTTGGAAACCTTCAAATTGGAAGAATTGTTTGAAATTGATTAGTTTAGAGACCCAATTGTTGATTTTTTAAGTTCAATGGTCTAATTGTTTTATCGTGTGCAATTCGATGGCCTATTTGACCCTTATTCCAAAGAACTACGGAGTAATATATAGATAGAAAGAAAGGATATAAAAATACAACGGATTCTGAGGGTAAAACGTTTTCCCGTCAGCACTCAGCAGCTTGTGATTTCTGAGGATGGTCTAGTAATTTCGCCCACCACTAGCTCTAATCAGAAAATAAAAGAAAAAAAAAAGAAAAAAAAAGAACCAAAAAAAGAAGAAGTAAATAGAAGACGACAAAAACCTAATACTAATTCTTTCTTAGAGAACTGAGAAGAAGCGCTAAACCTGTACGTATACGGAGGTATGAAATCTCTTACCGATGCCCATGCTGTGTGTATGAATAAGTTTTTGTTTTTGTTTTTCTTTTACAGAGTAATATTATTACTTTTGGGCACAAAATACTTAATTTCTGACGTTTATCAATTGTTAGATTAGAGATTGATTTTAGTGTCTATATTTATATAATAATTGCATTATTGTTTCTTTACGCAATAGTTCAAGCCTAATTAATATCGATTTAATTTGTCTGTCTGGGGAGATTTGAAACTTGAGGGTTGCATTGAGTTACTCAATAAGCATAGAAGATGATCCTGGAGATTTTAAGTGTATGTAATCATATAACCACAAGTATTTCAAGGTCCATTTGACTCTTTGGTGAGATTTATGGGTAATTGTGTTATGTATTCCAAACTCTAGCTAAGTCCATTTTAGTTACCCAATCATTGCAGTTAGGAAATTGTGAGTGTAATCCGTTCTTAAAGATAAGAAACCTAATATCTAAATACTTGGAGAGTCAGAGAAATGGACTGAGTTGTTTCTGCAGTTTGATACTTTTTGATTGGTGGGGTTGTAAGTAATTTTAGATGTTTGGTGAGATATGGGGTTAAATTATAATCCATTCTTTGAGATAATAATCGTAATCTTTTCCAGCTTCTTGCAATCACCAATGATTAATAGTTCTCCTATTTTTGTAATAGTTACACATTTTTGTTGCTATGTGTAAAACAATTACAGCTAGATTAAATGCGCTCTGTTATATTAAAATGCTATAGACTATAAGGGTAATCGGAGCTGTTGACATGTGTGCACTAATTACAGCTAGATGAAATATGATGCCAGTTTTTGTCAAATGTTGCAAAAATAGACTATTGCATTTTCTCTGCTCCAAGCTTTTATTTTTACCTTATAAATAAATGATACGGATTATATGATGTGACTTATGTACATGATTGAAACAAATGGAAGAATGTTGTAATGTTGTCTTTCTCTTCTTTCCAAAAGCTATCAATTTACAATAAGGATAAAAGTCTCACCTGATTGATGGAAACAGGGAAAAAATTAATAATATTTAGAAAAGATGATACCGGGTTAATGACCTCCAAATATTTGAATTTTGTGTGGTGAGGGTGTGTAAGGTTTTGGATCCTTTAGTAGTAGTTTATAAATGTTGGGAGTATTACCTGAAGTAGTCTTATAACATTTTTAATATTTGCAAAAAATCAGTGATGTCTTGGGCTGCACTAAATCAGTGTAGGAACTTTTTTGGTGGCTGGAGCATCTGCAAGATGAAAAGATAACCAGGGGTTTGTGGCAAACATCCCACTTCTTATGTCTGCTTTGGACCTTTGGTTACTTTGAAATTGTAAACTGATACATGATTGTATGGGCTTAATAAGTTGATTCCTAAACTATCCTGATGGTAAATCTTTTGTAACTTCTCCAACTATCATGTAGGTGCTTTTCTCAGTTAGAATAACTACTCTTATGAGAATGAAAGAAAGAAAATACAAATTTGAAATACAAACTGCAGGGACCAAGAAGAGGTTTGGATAACAGTATAACTCCTGTTATGATTGAACCATGTGACCAACTACCATTTGGCTACTAGAGATTCAAACCTGATAATCTGATATGCAAATTGATTTTGGAAATTAGGTAGTTTTGCTTCAATTTGCGAGTTTCTGAAAATTTCCCTACTTTGGGTGCAAATTAGGCTACCTCAAACTCAGCTTTAACCAACTTAATTAGCTAAGGCCTCATTGGCTTCTAGTAATAATATAATAATAATAATAATGAGTAATAATCTAAGTATGTATTCAGGCATATAATAATAATAATAATAATAATAATAATAATATTCTGATAAAAAAATAGTAATTTAGTATTCCATTGTTCCAGACCTAGTTAGGCTATTTCCCCTAAATCTTAGATTTTTATCCCTAATTTCCCCTTCCAATTTACAATCGCAGACGCAATCACAGAGAGACAAGAGAGGCGACGACGCCGACGGCCGACGCCCTTCGGAATTCTTTGACGATGCTGGATGCAGGCACGCAGTGACGCAGCGACGTCAGCCATACAGAGCTGTTCCAGTGATAGAATTCCTGTTCAGTAGTCCACACAGTGATGGAATTCCTCGACGACGCCCTTTGGAATTCCTGTTCCAGTAGTCCAGTAGCCAGGTAAATAAATTTATTTTACTACCTTTTAATTTAATTTATTTTGTTTAATTATTGATATTGATCCGTATATAAAACTGTGTTTGTATAAATTTTTGCTTGGATATACAGTCAGTGTATAAAATCATGTTAAAACATTGTATACTGCAACTCTGTCAGTGTATGTGTATCCATTAAAAGTTTAAAACATTGTTTTTGGTTGTATAATTTACTGCGGTGTTAAAACAGTGTATAAAAGTATAAAATAGTGTTAAACCTTGTTATAGACTGATCTTGGGTCACCTATTTTTGACTTGAATCCACTGTATATTACATATTTCAAACAAATTGATATACTCATAAAGGCTAATCTCCCTACCCCAGATTCGAGATACAACTTATCTAATTCTGAACTTGGTATTGTGCAATCGCCATATCTTTATTTTGGCAGATTCAAATGGCAAGAAACAAGATTAACACTTCTTGAAAACAGACAACAATTTTCTCCAACACTAAAACAAAATTTCTCCAAACAGTTTATCAGCTAAGAATGAAATAACGAGCAAAATTTGAACCTGTCTTAGCTCGGGGGCTTTGTTCTTGTCAAGGTCCATGACATAGCTGCATAAAGAGGGACAAAAATAAGTTCATAACTTTAACCCATCATCCATAAATCCATATATTATCCTCTGGCACAAACATAATTCCAAAAACTGAGACACTGCAGACTTCAAAATTGTTTTACTGTACAGTTACCCTGGTCTTTTTAAATTTAAGCAATTGTCTTCTTCCTCTGACCTCCACAGCCCCACCAAGCTTCAGTTCAAGCTTTCAAATTTCATAGTGGAGCTCAAAGTTCAAAACTTTATAAATCTCTCACTGCCCCACAAGCTTTCTTGAATGTACTGGTGCCACCATCATTTTTGCTGCATATATTTCTTCTTCTTTTGTGTAATATAATTCTTTTCCAGGTGGGTATGGGTATCCCTTCTTGGCCAAAGAACAATTGAGTAGGAGAGTTATCTGAGGGTAGAAAATCTGGAAAACATTCTTGATGATTTCAAGATAAGATTTTTAGCATTTTTTGAGGTTTTGCATGTTTCATTTGCTTCTTCCATTCATGTTTTCTACCAAACATAATTGTTGATGAGTGGGTTCGGGGTTCTTCTTTCCCCTCTTTCTTTTGCGGCTGAGTAGAAAACATAAATCTTGAAGTGTAAAACAAAACATGAAGATTAGATGATCATCTTTTAACCAAATTATAACACAATAATGAAGATTCTAAGGTGTCCTTACACTCTAGAAATTGAGTGAAAATATTGGGCCGAACCCAACAACATTTTGAGACAGTAAGCGGTTTACTAATATAATTATAATGTCAAAGCGGTTTACTAATATAACTATAATGTTGAAGGATTGAGACAGTTGAGTTGATAAGCAATTTACTAATGCAACTACAATAGTTGATAAATGCTCTTTTAATACAAATTCACTATTCGAGGGTTTACATTGCGCAAATTCTGTCTTGTAATTTTTACCGGTAACTTTTATTGAGACTATTGTGATAAAAGCATTGTGATTATGTTATAGTCTGCTCATTGAGTAGATGTTTGAAATATTTGTATTATATATTATAGCTTTTTTTTTTTTGTCTTAATTTTGTTTTCTATTGAATGTATATACTGTATGTTTTATCAAGCCAAAAAAAATAAAATTGTATGTTTCATACTGTATATCTGCCAATTTGCTAATCTATATTTTTATATACTCTTCTATATATGGCAATCTGCCATATATATTTGTATGTTTATATTTCTGTTTGGGGGTGGTGTGGTGTGGTGGAGGCCCGCCTAGCCCTGCAGGTCTGGGCCAGCAAACCCTGTATTGACAGCTCTATTCCCAGTTCCCACCCGTCCCAAAACCCTAACATAACTTCAATCTACGCTCGCAGTAGAAGTTAAATTGAAGACATGGGAAATAAAATTGCTCGGACAACGCAAGCCTCTGCGACGGAGTACTACCTCCACGACCTGCCGTCGTCGTACAACCTGGTGCTGAAGGAGGTTTTAGGCCGCGATAGATTTCTGAAATCGATTCTATGTAAACACGATGAGGGGCTTGTATTAGTGAAGGTGTATTTCAAGAGAGGCGACTCCATTGATTTGCGCGAGCATGAGCGACGCCTCTCGCATATTTGTGAGATCTTCAATGGCATCGAAAATCCCCATGTTTGGCCCTTCCAGGTAATTTGTTTATTTTTATTTTAGAAATAGTTTTGTTGCTTTTTACGACATCCCATGAAACAAAAAATACTTTGAAGTTGGTGAAACTTTTAGAAACATTAATTTGTTTCAGTACACTTAGTTTAGCTATTTATCTGTTTATTTTATTTATTATTCTTTCCAATTTCAATACGCTCTAGATTGGGGGGAGAATTCTACTGAAGTAGTATTTTTTTTTTTTTTTTTCTTTCAAGCTATAACCAAAAGTTAGACAAAAAATTCTTAGTTCTATTTAAATTATATTATGAAAATATGTAGCTTAATTAGACCCTGATGGATATCGTACTTATCTGCAATTTGTAATTGTTGCAACAGGAATGAAAAAAAGAAAATATGTATAGAAATAGACTTCTTGAGCTAGGAAATTGCATCTCCTGCATCTCCTTTGTATTAAGAAGCTGTATGTTAGTCTTCTCTTTATGGTGCAGTTCTGGCTGGAAACAGATAAAGCAGCTTATTTGCTTAGGCAATACTTCTTTAATAATCTTCATGATCGACTTAGCACACGTCCTTTCCTCAGTCTCGTTGAGAAGAAATGGCTAGCTTTCCAGGTCTCTATCTTGTTTCAGACTTTCAGCATTGTTAAATTATTATTCCTTATAAATCTTGGAAAGGCATATCATGTACTGCTCGTCTTTGCAGTTGCTGGTTGCAGTGAAGCAGAGCCATGAGCGTGGAGTCTGTCATGGTGTGACCGCTAGCATATGAAAATGCATTTTCTTTTTGATCTTGCTTTTTGTTACTCAGGGAAACTCATTTATATTTTTTTTCCAGGGGACATTAAATGTGAGAATGTGTTGGTCACTTCTTGGAACTGGCTTTACCTTGCCGATTATGCATCATTTAAACCCACGTATATTCCACATGATGATCCTTCCGATTTCTCATTTTTCTTTGATACTGGTGGACGAAGGCGATGTTATCTTGCACCTGAGGTTTGTTCCCTTCTATTTTACATTTTCCCCTTTTCTATATGGATTATTAGATTAAGCATTCTTTTTACTACAATCACACTTGAGCTAAGTTAGGGTGTGTTTGGAAACCCGGAAAATGATTTCTAGAAATCATTTTCCAGGTTTCCAGTGTTTGGCTAGAGGGGGAAAATGGAAGTCAATGGAAAATAGGGGTGTGGTCAATAGAAAATGTAGGCCATTTTACGGAAAATGACTTCCCCTTTTTTTTGGGGGAAGTCATTTTCCACACTTTTCCTTTGTTCTCCAACACGGCAACAGTAGAGACTTCTCTATACCAGCACCCACGTTCTTCATCTTGTTCTTCAATTGGAGCACCCAATATGGTTTCCGGCTATCCCCACAGCCAGAGACTTCCTCACTGGTTTCCACACCGGAAACCAGTGCAGAAACCAGAACAATGTGTTTTATAATTTTTTTTTTAATTTTTTTTTTTTTGCCAGTAGGAGTTTTTGTACATTTGCAATGAATTTTTGTTTGTTTTTTATTATAAAGAATGATAATGTATGTGCAGTAGGAAAATCAATGTTATTTTGAGATGATTTTTTTATATATACATTTGCAATGAGAGTTAATACTCAATTTGGTCCCTCGACTATTAGGATTTCACCAATTTGGTCCTAGACTACCAAAGTTGCTCAATTTAGTCCCTAAATATGCAATTTTTACTTAAAATGGTCCTCGACTATTAGGATTTCACCACTTTGGTCATCGACTCTCTAAAAAGGTCCCCAAATCCACACTAAACTTTCATTTTAGGTTAACATTTGCATAGTTGGGGACTAAATTGAACAACTTTGGTAGTCGAGGACCAAAGTGGTGAAATCTTAATAGTCGAGGGACCATTTTAGTTAATAATTGCATAGTTAGGGACTAAATTGAGCAACTTTAGTAGTCGGTGACCAAAGTGGTGAAATCCTAATAGTCGATGGACCATTTTAGGTAAAAATTGCATAGTTAGGGACTAAATTAAGCAACTTTGGTAGTTGAGGACCAAATTGGTGAAATCCTAATAGTCAAGGGATCAAATTAGGTATTAACTCTTTGCAATGAGTTTTTGTTTGTTTTTATGAAGGATGATATGTATGCACATTTCTTGTGATAAATCAATGTTCTTTGTATATGAAGTGAGTTTTTGTTTGGTTTTTTATGAAGGATGATAATGTATATGTTATGAAGGATGATAATGTATTTTGCAAGAATGTTTTGTTAGAATTGTGATATAATTGTTGTCATATTTTGTGTGTGTGTGTGTGTGTTTTTTTTGTTTCTTTTTTTGTTTTTTGTTTTTTTTTTTTTTTTGTTTTGTTTTTGTTTTGTTTTGTTTTGTTTTTTTTTTTTTTTTTTTTTTTTTTTTTTTGTTTTTATAGATGGATAGAAAACAATAAAAATGAACTTTTTTTTTGGGTATATAACAATTAAAATGTTGAAGTATACAATTTTGCTCATTTTCCTGCTCATTTTCTGGAGAATGAACCAACACACAAAAACAGTTTTCTGTTGTCCAGCCAAACACGGGAAAGAAAAATGTTTTTTGGAGAATGACTCATTTTCCAGAAGTCATTTTTCTGCTTTCCAAACGGACCCTTAGTTATTCACTCAAAACCTAAGTGTGTACAAAAATAGTGCACCTTTTGTTAAGACCAGAGTGCAGTTATGACAATACTGACTATCGCGTCATAGGCCTAGGAACTTAAGAATACAAATGAAGCGTTTCTGGAGTGCTTCGTCTCCCCAATCTTTCCTTAATAGGAAGCCAAAAAGTTTCTGAATTTCCAAAGTCCCATTCTTCAATTACATAGGTAGCTATTTATACATAATAATATAAAACTACCCACTACCCACTACCTAAGTGGTTGTAACTACCTAAGAAAGTGGCTATCCCACTACAATAATAATAATAATAATAATAATAATAATAATAATAATAATTGTAACAAAGAATAATAATAATAATAATTGTAACAACACTATGGTTGTAACATCATGCAATACTGGTTAAGTTCCTTATGATAGAAGTATCTAGTGAACCATAGAGATAGTGGTTTCATTTGGCTACAGACCTACAGTATGATAGAATTGGATGTATTATGGGAATGTCTTCTCTCTGTTCCCTTATTGGTGAATGGTGATACCTTAATGTGTTTTTAATAAAATCATGATGTTAGAGTGACATTGCTAAATGGTTTACTGGATAAGTAATAGTTGCTAATTTGCATTGATTTTCAGAGGTTTTATGAGCATGGGGGTGAGATGCATGTTGCACAAGATGCACCGTTAAAGCTATCTATGGATATCTTTGCCGTAGGGTGAGGTCATCAGTTTCAAGTCATTGTTTTATATTGGTAGTTATTTTTACGATAAACGGGTTTTTAAGCTCATATTTTGGAATATGCTTCAAAATGAATGTTGATGTGTTGGTTTGCTACTCCACTGATATCTAATTTGATGTAGAAAATAGTTATGTTCTGGAATGAGTAATTCATTAATTTACTTAAAATAAATTTTCATGCAACAAAAGGAGCTGTGTTTCTCTGCTCTCAACATCAATTACTATTGTCACTCTTTCTGTCTCCAGCACACTGCCATTTTCCTGCAAATCCATTATGGGTTGTTATTAGGGTGAATATATTGTCTAGTTCTTTATTCATTTTCCCCATTTGTATTATAGTGAAGCTAGCAGGATTTTGGTATGGTGTGATCCAAAAGAAGAATTTCAAATCTTTATCTTTGCTAATGGCGTTCTATCCTTCTGCAATTGCAATTTGCTCTTATTATGTTGCTTGATGGAGATAAAATTTTAATATTTCTACTTTACCCATTCTGTCTCAGGTGTGTTATTGCTGAGCTTTTCCTTGAGGGTCAGCCTTTATTTGAACTGTCTCAACTGCTTTCTTATCGCAGAGGACAATATGATCCTAACCAACTTTTGGAAAAGGTGTTGTTCTTGACTCCCAACTCTCTTTGCTTACTAATGTGCCATCTGAGTTTGCTCCTCATGTTTGGATACAATCATTCAATTCAACAATATTCTGCCCCAAATGCCCATAGAAAATCTCTTGATGGTCTACATCAACCCTTATTTTCTGATGGTAAATTCTTATGTTATGGTCTTTTGATGCAGATTCCAGATTCAGGTATCCGCAAGATGATCCTTCATATGATTCAGTTGGATCCAGAGTCACGGTGTTCTGCTGAAAGCTACTTGCAGAGTTTTGCAGGTGTTGTGTTCCCAAGCTACTTCTCGCCATTTCTTCATAACTTCTATTGCTTGTTGAATCCACTTAATTCTGATGCAAGGGTAAGAGCCTGTTTAATTGATGTTTGATTTTTCATGATTAGCTTACTTTCATTCTCAATTGCCAGTGTATCTTCTGTAGGTCTTGATATGCCAGACCTCTTTTCAAGAGATACTTAAACAAATCACCAATGGGCTAGATGGGGAGAGCTCTCCTGCTATGTGCATGTCTCCAAGTGCCACCTGTCATGGGTTGCAAGGAAAGGATGAATGCCAAAGTTCAAACCAATTGAAGGACACCCTTAATAAAAGAGAGGGCACAGAGCGAGGATCAATTCATGATCGGTTTGATCTTCTTGGCGATGTGAATACTTTACTCAGGGATGTTAAACAAAGTAATAGATGTTCTGCTGTTAAGCCAATGCAGGAGGATGTAGCCAATACTGCATCTAAAAATCAAATGCACTGTGGCATGCAGTCTCCTGGGGAGCTATTTCAGACAGTTTCCACTGTTTTCAAGAGAAATCACCATCCATTCTTGAAAAAGGTAACTATGAATGATCTAACCTCTCTCATGTCTGATTATGACAATCAATCAGACACTTTTGGGATGCCTTTCTTACCTTTGCCTGATGATGTAATGAACTGTGAGGGTATGGTTTTAATTGCGTCAATGCTGTGTTCATGTATACGCAATGTTAAGTTGCCTTTTATGAGGAGAGGGGCTATACTTCTATTGAAGTCTTGTTCATTATATATTGATGATGAAGATCGTTTGCAAAGAGTGCTGCCATATGTCATAGCCTTGCTTCCAGATCCAGCAGCAATTGTTCGCTGTGCTGCATTGGAGACTTTGTGTGATATCCTTCCTCTAGTTAGAGATTTCCCTCCAAGTGATGCCAAAATATTTCCAGAGTATATTCTTCCAATGCTTTCTATGCTTCCTGATGATCCTGAGGAAAGTGTGAGGATCTGTTATGCCAGCAATATATCTAAGCTAGCTTTAACTGCTTATGGGTTTCTTGTTCACTCTATTAGTTTAAGTGAAGCTGGGGTTCTGAATGAAGTGAATTTATCTCATAAGTCACCTGTCTCATCCAGTGAACCATCGGGCCGACCGGCGAGTCTAAACAGTAACACACAGCTTGCACAATTGAGAAAATCAATAGCTGAGGTCATCCAAGAACTGGTGATGGGCCCAAAACAAACCCCAAGTATCAGGAGAGCACTCTTGCAAGATATTGGCAACCTTTGTTGGTTTTTTGGCCAGAGACAAAGCAATGATGTCCTTTTGCCCATTCTTCCTGCTTTTCTGAATGATCGAGATGAGCAGCTCAGGGCCGTATTCTATGGGCAAATCACGTATGTTTGCTTTTTTGTTGGCCAAAGAAGTGTAGAGGAATATCTTTTGCCCTACATTGAGCAGGCATTAACGGATGTAACTGAATCAGTCATTGCCAATGCATTAGATTGCTTGGCTATTCTTTGCAAAAGTAGTTTTCTGAGGAAGATGATATTGCTTGAAATGATAGACCATGCTTTTCCATTGTTATGTTGTCCTAGTCAATGGGTAAGGAGGTCAGCTGTTGCTTTCATTGCGGCCAGTAGCGAGAGCCTAGGTGCAGTAGATTCCTATGTTTTTCTTGTCCCTGTTATTCGTCCTTTCCTCCGCAGGCAACCGGCATCTCTTGCTTCAGAAAAAAAACTTTTCTCGTGTCTTAAGCCTCCTGTTCCAAGAGAAATATACTACAAGCTTCTGGAAAATGCAAGAAGTTCTGACATGCTTGACAGACAGCGAAAGATATGGTATAATTCTTCGTCTCAGTCTAAACAATGGGAAACTCTGGACTTGTTTGAAAGAAATCCCACTGAAATTGATCAGATGGCATACTGGCATGACAGAAAACATGGCAGTGATAAACCGCTAGATTTTACAGATTGTGATGATAATGAGACTAAGTTGAAGGCTTTGGGAAGCTTGATACAAAATCCTTCTAGTACAATGGACAGCCAAGATCGGCATCCCTCAGAAAAGTTGCAATTATCTGGTTTTGTATCTCCACAAGTGAGTAGTATGAATTGCTTAATTGATAAACCATCAGAAGGAATACCATTATACTACTTTAAAGTTGACAACAAACGAGCAGCTGGAATTGGTCCTGCTGCCTCTGATATGTCATTACCATATACTACATTGGGTTTTGGTTCATCATCTTTGCCTTGGATGGATCCAGTAAACAAGTCATTTAGTTTGGCTAACACAGTTCCAGCACCTAAACTTGTCTCAGGTTCGATTAGCATTGGTAACAACTCTACCCAATTGCGGAGAGTTGTACATGAAGTTGAAGACAGCGAAACTGAGCAAACATCATATATTGATAGCAAGTTTCAAGATCTGGGTGTGTCTGGCACAAAAAAAGGCGGTTCCTTTACAATGGAAGACAACTTAACTGCAACTGATGGAACAGAGATGCCATCTTCCAGTCGAATGTCAACTATTCCAGATTCTGGGTGGAAGCCTCGTGGAGTGTTAGTTGCTCACCTCCAGGAGCACCGCTCTGCTGTTAATGATATTGCCATTTCAACAGACCAAAGCTTTTTTGTTAGTGCGTCTGAAGATTCTACTGTTAAGATTTGGGATTCCAAAAGGTTAGAGAAGGATATCTCATTTAGATCCAGGTTAACATACTCTTTGGGGGGAAGTAGAGCATTGTGTATTTCAGTACTCCAGGGTTCTGCTCAAGTTGTCGTTGGAGCTTGTGATGGAACAATACACATGTTCTCTGTTGATTATATCTCCAGAGGACTTGGAAATGCTGTTGAGAAATACTCAGGTGTTGCTGATGTGAAAAAACACGGTGTTGGAGAGGGTGCAATTTTAAGCCTATTAAACTACTCACCAGATGGTGGGGCCTGCAAAACGATTCTGTATAGTACCCAAAATTGTGGGCTCCATCTCTGGGATGCAAGAACAAGCACAAATGCCTGGAACTCAAAAGTGTATCCTGAGGAGGGTTATGTATCTTCTCTCGTTGCTGGCCCTTGTGGAAATTGGTTTGTGACCGGTTCATCAAGGGGTGTACTTACACTATGGGATCTGAGGTTTTGTATACCAGTCAACTCATGGCAGTACACTCTCGCTTGCCCCATTGAGAAAATGTGTCTTTTTGTTCCTCCTCCGACTACCTCCTTGTCTGGTGCTGCAAGGCCCCTTGTTTATGTTGCAGCGGGATGTAATGAAGTCTCTCTTTGGAATGCAGAAAACGGGAGCTGCCACCAGGTATTTCGGAATAATTTTATTATTTATAATTTCGTTCCAATCTGTAGTATTGGCAATAAACTCTGGATTATTTTCCAAGCTTCTGTAAATGAATTTGTTCATATTTCTTTGTAATTGAAGTTTTACTTGATTGATCTAATATTTTACGTGGCTGATTTGGTCAATAATAGCTGACAGGCATAAAGTGCTGTAGTATTGAATTTTGTCAAAGTACTAAGTAATCACTTGAGTTAATGCCATATGGGGTCCTCTGAGTATAGTGGTTTTGGCACGTTTAGTCCTAAACTTTTAAATTGACCACTGTGGTCCTTCGACTTTCAAATTGTTACCATTCGTGGTCAAGTTAACCACCTATGCTCCTTCAGCTTTCAAAATTTAACCAGTCGTGGTCCTCCTGGAAGGACCATGGATGGTTAAAATTTGAGAGTTTAAGACTAAACGTGGCAAAACCACTATACTCGGAGGATCCCATATGGCATTTGCTCTTAATAATCACTTAAAAATTCAGGAACACTGGAGAATATATTGGTACAAAAGATTGAAAAGATGTGATAGCTTGAAAATGCAACTTAACTAGGAATAATCAATTGCTTGTAGTTACATATGGACTAACTACAACAACGCAACTCCTCTAGAACCTTACTATGCAGTTGACATCATCCTTTTCATAGTGTTCACCATGTGCAAGCGTGATTTGTTTGGCAGGTATTGCGGGTGGCAAATAATGAGAGTGAGGCTGAAAACTCTGACTTGCCCTGGGCTTTGGCAAAACCCTCGAGCAAAGCTACTCCTATTCCTATTCCTAAGCAAGATAAAAGGAGAAATCCAAATTCAAAGTATAGAGTTGATGAGTTGAACGAGTTTCCTCCTCGCCTTCCCGGTATTCGCACACTGCTTCCATTACCCGGTGGGGATCTGTTAACGGGGGGCACCGACTTAAAGATACGTCGCTGGGACCACTGCAGGTTTGATACATTTCTCAACCGCTACTACCTTATTTTTGTTGGTTTCCTCATTTTATTTACCATGACATGACATTTTCAGCCCAGAGCGAACTTATTGTGTCTGTGGACCATCTATAAAGGGAGTTCCGAATGATGATTTTTACGAGGTGAAATCCAGCTTTGGTGTTCAAGTTGTGCAGGTATTTATCTAAAATAAATCTCCAAGTTCCTTACACATCTCATTTTCTTTTCTCACAATCCTTATTTTACCCGAGCGAACAGGAGGCAAAGAGACGACCCTTGGCAACCAGGTTAACTGCGAAGGCGATTCTTTCAGCTGCTGCCACTGATTCTGCTGGCTGTCATCGCGGCAGTATTCTCTCGTTAGGCTCTGTCAAATTGAACCAGAGACTCCTGATCTCCAGCAGTAGAGATGGTGCCATTAAGGTTTGGAAGTAAAAAGGAACATATATAGTAGCTGTAATTTAATGTACATATTTAGTTCATACGTCCATAAAATTTGTACATTATACCATTAATTAAATAGAAACAGATCCAGTTCAAGATAAATGGAGTCCATTTTTTCATTTCTTGTGCCCTTCTCATACAACTTTATTTCTACTGTTTGTAATAAATATTTAGGCATAGGAATATATAGTGTCGAAATGTAGAGTGACTTTTTCTGACTGATTACCGGCAAATGTTCCACGCAGTTGAGAATCGACTGTTCCGAAAATTTTCCCCATCCCCAACTAGAACGGGTACATTGTCATTCCTATGTGCAACATAAATGTCATTCTAAATTATTTTAGGGTGTATTTAATCAAGACCATTAAAAAGTTTGATTTAGACTTTAGTCTTTAGGAGTTTACTGTCTGAATCAGATGACTTTACATATATTCTAATGGTCCTTCGAGTATTAGGGTATTACCCGGTGTGGTCCCCCGACTTTAAAAAGACCACTATATGTCCTACTAGTTTAAAAAAATTACCACCCTTGGTCCTCTGTTAGGTTTACTGTCAAAGGGGTGTTAGGTCTGAGGGCAAACTTGTCCTTTCACCTATATTTCTTCCTCACAAGTTTTGCGAATCCCTCAACCCACAGAATGCCACCTCAAGAGGCCACTCTACTTCGGCGAGAATGGCAACGAAGGAAGCTTTGGCCTCTGGCCATCAATGGCGAAAGCCGTGGGTTTCAGAAAACGGACAGCTCTAAAGATTGGCGAACCACCTGTGGATTATACCATTAACTCCTCTCTCTCTCTCTCCTCAAAGATGCAGTCTTTGGATGATCCTTCCTCCATTGGTCATGTTCCAGGGTAGCTCTCTATGCTGATTCTTGGGCACAAAGTTTTCCTATACATGTACCCCACTTTTCCTTTTACTCCATGAATGCGGTATGCTTGATTAAGAAAAAATGGTGAAAGTGGATACATATAATGATCTAGTGACAATGACCTGGAAATTGGACGTGAATGCGATGGTGGAGGATTTGAAGAAGCATCTGGGGGGGGGGGGGGGGGGGGGAGAATGTTGCAGACATACCATTGCTATGAACAAAGGAGAAAGAAATATAGGTGAAAAGATCACTTTGTCTTCAGACTTAGCGCCCCTTTGACAACAAACCTAACTGAGGATCACGGGTCGTAATTTTCTTTAAACTAGTAGGACGTCTGGTGGTCATTTTAAAGTCGGAGGACCACACTTGGTAATACCATAATACTCAGAGAACCATTGGAAGTATTAACTCATACGAGAAATGGCCGGTTTGCCCTCACACTTAACGCCCATTTGACACCAATCCTAACGGAGGACCACGGGTGGTTATTTTTTAAAACTCGGAGGACGTCTCGTGGTCGTTTTAAACTCGGAGGACCACACCTGGTAATACCCTAATACTTGGAGGACCATTGGAGGTATTAGGAGATGTTCATGCATAAGTAATTAAATGTTGAATTTGTTTATTTAAATCGTTATACAAAGTATATAAATGCAAGATAATATATGAGAGAATGATTATAATTGTCACTAAAATAAATGTTTGCAACTTTGTAATAATGCTAGTCTAAAAGCGATAGTCTAAATAAATAGTTCGTACTACTTTTGGTTTAAATTTATCTAAGTCTTCTTAATTCTCTTTTGGATAGCATTGCCATTGTCTTCATCGTCAATTTTTTTATTTTTATATTTTTTATTGGTAGTGTGTCATGTGCAATTGGGTTACTAGTGGTAGCATAGAGGGCATCATCATGTAATGAGATTATGGTGTATGAAGTTTTAGATTTGCCTTGTTGTGTATATGATTGAGATCTTAGTTGTACTGTGAACTCTTTATCTTACAAGCGCTTAGTGATATTTGGTAGTGATTATTTTTTCGAGTTAATACCTAATTTAGTCCTCGACTATAATGGTTTTACTCAATTTAGTTCTAAGTGACTTTTTGTACTCAATTAAGTCCCGAATTTTGATGATTTTACCCAATTAGTTGTAAGTGACCTGTTTGCCCTCACACTTAACGCCTATTTGACACCAATCCTAGCGGAGGACCACGAGTGGTTATTTTTTAAAACTCGGAGGACGTCTCGTGGTCGTTTTAAACTCGGAGGACCACACCTGGTAATACCCTAATACTTGGAGGACCATTGGAGGTATTGGGAGATGTTCATGCATAGGTAATTGAATGTTGAATTTGTTTATATAAATCGTTATTCAAAGTATATAAATGCAAGATAATATATGAGAGAATGATTATAATTGTCACTGAAATAAATGTTTGAAACTTTGTAATAATGCTAGTCTAAGAGCGATAGTCTAAATAAATACTTCGTACTACTTTTGGTTTAAATTTATCTAAGTCTTCTTAATTCTCCTTTGGATAGCATTATCATTGTCTTCATCGTCAGTTTTTTATTTTATTTTATTATTTTTTTATTGGTAGTGTTTGGGTTACTAGTGGTAGCATAGAGGGCATCATCATGTAATGAGATTATGGTGTATGAAGTTTTAGATTTGCCTTGTGTATATGATTGAGATCTTAGTTGTACTGTGAACTCTTTATCTTACAAACGCTTAGTGATATTTGGTAGTGATAATTTTTTCGAGTTAATACCCAATGTAGTCCTCGACTATAATGGTTTTACTCAATTTAGTTCTAAGTGACTTTTTGTACCCAATTAAGTCCCCAATTTTGATGATTTTACCCAATTAGTTGTAAGTGACCGGTTTGCCCTCACACTTAACGCCCATTTGACACCAATCCTAACGGAGGACCATGGGTGGTTATTTTTTAAAACTCGGAGGATGTCTCGTGGTCGTTTTAAACTCGGAGGACCACACCTGGTAATACCCTAATACTTGGAGGACCATTGGAGGTATTAGGAGATGTTCATGCATAAGTAATTAAATGTTGAATTTGTTTATTTAAATCGTTATACAAAGTATATAAATGCAAGATAATATATGAGAGAATGATTATAATTGTCACTAAAATAAATGTTTGCAACTTTGTAATAATGCTAGTCTAAAAGCGATAGTCTAAATAAATAGTTCGTACTACTTTTGGTTTAAATTTATCTAAGTCTTCTTAATTCTCTTTTGGATAGCATTGCCATTGTCTTCATCGTCAATTTTTTTTTTATTATTTTTTTTATTTGTAGTGTGTCATGTGCAATTGGGTTACTAGTGGTAGCATAGAGGGCATCATCATGTAATGAGATTATGGTGTATGAAGTTTTAGATTTGCCTTGTTGTGTATATGATTGAGATCTTAGTTGTACTGTGAACTCTTTATCTTACAAGCGCTTAGTGATATTTGGTAGTGATAATTTTTTCAAGTTAATACCCAATTTAGTCCTCGACTATAATGGTTTTACTCAATTTAGTCCTAAGTGACTTTTTGTACTCAATTTAGTCCTAAGTGACTTTTTGTACTCAATTAAGTCTCAAATTTTGATGATTTTACCCAATTAGATCCCCCGTTAATAAATCAATTAGTTGATTGTTAAAAGCAGGATTAATATGGTAATTTCGTCTCCGTGGGAGTGCCATTTTGCATTTTCTTTCCCATCATCAAATTCTTTCATTAGTTCAGAGTTCAAAATCATATCACCTTGGTATCTCTACCTTTATGTTATTGTTGTTCCATAACCAACAGACAATTAAGAATTAAACACACATTCAATGAGACATTATCAGCCTAGTCTTGTTTTAGGTTTTGTTTCTGTACTTATTATTCTACTATGCATCAAACTTTATTAAGCATGCAGATCAGTTCCTGCTGACAATGAAGAAAAGTGGGTGACAAACAATCATCTTTTTCTACCATCTCTGCAATGGAAACCGGTAACCCCTCCCAAGTCCAACACCGCTGATGATCTGGATGACAAGAACTTTGCAGCGATGACGACGGAGAAACATGTTTTGTTACCATCACTGTGGAGACCGGTGAGCCCTCCCAAGTCTAACCCTGACGTGTTGGAGAAAAAATTACCATATTAACCCTGCTTTTAACAATCAACTAACAGATTTATTAACGGAGGATCTAATTGGGTAAAATCATTAAAGTCCGGGACTTAATTGAGTACAAAAAGTCACTTAGAACTAAATTGAGTAAAACCACTATAGTCGAGGACTAAATTGGATATTGACTCTAATTTTTTCCCTACATGTTTCATGTGGTGTGAAATGTGTGTCATAGATTATCATGTGACAATATTGAACAAAATATTAATATTTATTATATTTCTATAAAATACTTGGTAAATAAATATATAACATATTTTGTATTATAACTTTGATATTTAATTACAAGATAATGTAAAAAGAAGACAATGGACAATGTATTGAATATAATTAATTAATAAATTTGAAAGTAAGGAATCTTCGAATTGTAGAAAATAAAGATAATATAACTAATGAAATTATATCTCTTTTAATTTTTTTTATAATGAATAATTTTTTTTTTTTAATAAAGGCATTATAGACATCTAATTCTAAATTAATTAAATGCATATGTATTATTTTTTGTTGAAACTACTAATTTATTTAATTTAATAAGAGTAATAAAGTGGCATACATACTTTTCATCGGCAATTTATATCGTGCACCAGGGCGCGCATTGCATTGTGCGCCATGGTGCAAAACGATGTCGTTTTGTTTTGCCCCAAATAATAGGGTTTTTTTTTTTTTTTTTTGCCATCGCGATTCCGTTTATGCCGTTAACGTCTAAAAAAAATTACTTGGTCGTTATTTTTCATTTTCCTCCGTGTTGTTCATCTTGCCGGTTTCTCTATCGATCTCATTATCGTGATTTGAGTTCTATTTCATATCTAGTGTGTCCCCCCAGTCATGGATGAGGTGATTGTGCAGCAAGGGGGGGCATTGACAGACGAATGCAGTGATCCGATTGAATTCGCAGTTACAGAGGATGTGGCTCCAGGTTTTTTATTTTTGATTTTTTGCGTGTTTTATAATTTCGTTGTTGATGCATATGTGATAGTTGTTTCATATGATTGATTTCGTATTGGAGGAGCGTATTTTCAATTTAGTTTGATTGTGTTTGTATTGGAGGTGCGTATTTTCTGATGTGTTTTTCAATCTAGTGTCATTATTTCAATCTAGAGTTGTTCTTATGCGTATATACCTCAGCATACATAACATATGTTCTTTTATGTTTAGGATTATGTGTTTTCTGGTTTGCGATATGTGTTTCATAGCATAAGATTCTGTATATTATGCATATACATCTCCTGTACACTATTCCTGTGCCTGAGTGATTAATCTAGGGTTGTATATTACTTGGATTTATGTTTATGTGTATTTTGATATAAGATTATGTACATTAAGACTTTTAGTTGGTATATACTTCATCATACATAACAGATTTTCATTATGATTATGATTATTCGTTTTCTGGTTTGGGATTCTGTGTTTTCTAATATACGATTCTGTACATTATGCATATATATCTCTTGTACATTATTTTGTGCCGGAGTGATTGTGTATTCTGAGTAGAGATTATGTGTATTCTGGTATAGAATTATGTACATTCATTGTAGGGGTACTTAATCTTTATATGACTTGCAGCTGACAAGAATCTGGTAGGGATGTCAGTCAGGTCGGTTGACGAAGCATATGACATGTATAATGACTATACTTTTAGACTAGGTTTTAGTGTGAGTAAAGGTTAAACAAAGATATGGTGGTGATACAAAAACCTTGAAGACGAAGACGTTTAATTGTTCGAAGGTTGGATTTAAAAGGAATTTAGGAAATGGTTGTTATTCTAAAGTTGATGGCCGAATAGGTTGCCCTGCATTTGTTCAATTTGATGTAGATGGGAATGGGACGTGGACTGTTTCAAAGCATGAGAATTTGCATAATCATGATTTGGTTCCACCAAGCAAGAGTTATCTTCTATGGTCACATAGAATGGTGTTTAGGGATCATCTTTCTTATCTAAAAGATATGAAGGAGAGTGGTGTTTCTGTGGCAGATGGTATAAGGTTTATTAAAACACAAGCGGGGGGATCACCACTTGTTGGTTTTACAAGTAGGGATGCATACAATTCTTTATGTACTGATGCGTTGAACAAATTGGATGGTACTGACTCAAACACATTGATTGAAATATTTAAACGAAGGCAATCAAGTGAAAATGACTTTTACTTTGATTTTGAAGTTGATTGTGAGTCAAGATTGTGTAGTTTTTTCTGGAGGGATGAAAAAATGAGGCGAGATTATGAATTGTTTGGAGATTTGTTAGTTCATGCTTAAACATATCCTACTAACAAATATGATACGATTTGTGGTCCGTTTGTTGGCATGAATCACCATTGCATGAATGTCATGTTTGGATGCGGGTTTTTGATGAATGAGAAGATTGAGTCGTTTGTATGGTTGTTTAACTCCTTTTTGAGATCTATGTATTACAAAAGACCACAAAGTATAATGACTGACCAATGCGTTGCTATGGTTGCTGCAATTATTCAAGTGTTTCCAAGTTTACGGCATCGGCTATGTATATGGCACATTGGTGAGAATTCAAAGAAGTATATTAAAAGATTAAGAAATCAAAAATATTTTTTAGATATATTTAATTGCTTGCTGAAATGTACTGATACAGAGGCAGATTTTGAGTTTTACTGGACAAGGTATGGATACTGATCTATGCTTCATTAATCTTTATGTGTATTATGTTGATAGTTTATGTGTATTCTGATATAAGATTATGTACATTAAGATTTTCAGTTGTTATATACTTCAGCATACATAACAGATGTCCCTTATGCTTAGGATTTTGTGTTTTCTGGGTTGAAATTATGTGTTTTATAGTATAATATTATGTACATTATGCATTCATATCTCCTGTACATTATTCTATACTTGAGTGGTTAATCTATGGTTAGATATTACTTAGACTATATGTTGATGTCTATTATGTTAATAGTTTATGTGTATTCTGATATAAGATTATGTACATTAAGATTTTCAGTTGCTTTGTAACCCAGTATACATGACAGATGTTCCTTATGCTCAGGATTGTGTTTTCTGATTTGAGATTCTGTGTTTTCTAGTATAAGATTCTGTACATTATTCATATACGTATCTTGTACATATTTTTAGGATGGTTACTACATACAAATGTCATACTAATTCTTGGATTGACAAGCTTTATCAATGTATAGAAAAATGGTGCCCTGCATTTAATAAAGATTATTTTTCGGGTGGTATTCTATCCTCACAAAGGAGTGAAACTACAAATCACTCTATTTCTAGAAGGTTATCCAAGACTGCTGGATTGTGTAACTTTTATAGCTCATTTATTGGCGTTGTCTCTAAGTGGAGAAGTAGAGAGGGTGGGGAAGATATTCGGTGTTCACAAGGTCTACCTACAATGGCTATGGACCATGTTAATATTCTTTTACATGCTAGGGAAATTTATACAATTGAGATATATTACTTGTTTGAAGATGAGTTTTTGAAAGGTGCAGCATGCTATCAAGAGTATGTTCTATTCAAAGATTGTGTGTATAAGTATCATGTCTGGAGGCCTAATGTTGATATTATTAGGCATTAAGTGAACTTTAATGTTGGAGAGTTTGATATTGGATGTAGTTGCAAGACGTTCACTGAAATGAGGATTTTATGCTGCCACTATTTACGCATCTTTAACGTGCACTGTGTGTCTAAAGTCCCCGAGAAATATATTTTGAAAAGATGGACTAAAAAAGTCGTTGAAGATGACAATGTTGACCTTGCATCAACATCTCAAAGTGCTAATGTTGTCTCTTCTGTTTGGATGTTAGGAATCACTAGGAAATTTCAAAGGTTGGTCGTTTGTTGTCAAGAAAATAATGAAGGACGAAAAATATGTGAACAAGCAGTTGCAGATGCCAAGAGAAGAGTTGAAGTTGATTGTGGTCCTATTTTCTTTGAAGAAGGTGATATAGAATCATCTTGTGGTGTTATAAAGGATCCATCAATTAGGCGGATAAAAGTGTTGCGTAATAGAAGAGTGAGTAGTGTTATTTCAAAGAACTACAATATAGCAAAGGGACGAAAGCGTATTGCTTATATGGTTGCATCTAAAATAAAATCAGCCGTTCAGTCTCAAGCTGAAGATGCTATTTCTAATATTTTGGAGATGGGAATCATGTGCATCCAAGTTCTGGAGGTTCAAATTTTTGTCACTTTAGGCCAATGACAAATCAAGAGGATAATCAAAGCATACCTTGATGTCTTAGAGTTATGTGTATTATGTTAAGAGTTTATGTGTATTCCTCTATAAAATTCTATAAATTTTGAATTTCGTTTGCTACATTAGTTTACAGAAATGATATTCTTTATACTTCCCCTGTACATGATGTCTGTGCCTGAGTGGTTAATCTAAGGTTACATATTACTTTAGACTTATAGTTTATGTGTATTCTAATATAAGATTATGTACATTAAGACTTTCCTCAGCATACATAACAGATGTTCTTTATAGTTAGGATTCTGTGTTTTTTGGTTTGTGATTATGTGTTTTCTGTTTTGAGATTCTGTGTTTTATATTATAAGATTATGTACATTATTCATCTAACATAAAAATGATCTTGCATTACGAATTAAATACTTCCCAAAGTATTTTTCATACATCAGACAACATAACATAACATAAAATCACTGTTCATTAGTAACAATTCAAGATTACAAGGTCAAATTTGCATAGATCGATCAGAATAAGATTCAGTTTGCTTTTTTATACTTCATCCTTGCAACTTTTCTAATGTCAGCCAATTTTGCATTCCCTTGCCACATAATAATGTTTGCTGCATATTTTGCTCGCAGCGATGCAATGAATTGGTTCTACAGATAAGATAAAGGAAAAGAGAATTAGAAATGAAGGGGTAAAATATTGAACAAAGTTGAGTATTTTGGTACTTACATCTTTCAAACCTCTTGTGAATCCTGGTGCCCATTGTTTTAGTGATGTCCCCTTGTATGTTTCCATATGCCTCAAGGAGTATATGCCACAATCTACTACATTGTCATGGACTTTACATGGCATTTCCATATACTCCAGTTTCATACTTTTCATCTTTCTTGCAAGGGGATTGTTTTTCAGCTGCAGGTACTTGTTGAATGCAGTCATCTGTACAATATAGTTATTGTAGTGTTTAGTTAATTTTGAGAAATATGGATATTAAAATTTAAGGATGTAGATATAAAATATTAGTAAAAGCATATATTACTAATTTTGTTGGGCAATCTTCATATTTGTCCTTGATTGTTATCCCTTTAGGCAAAGTCTTGTTGTCAATCAATTGAATTTTTGATTTCAAAAAGTTGAAGCATATCAAGAAGTAATGATCATGTCGCAATATACTAAAGAAGACATGTTAATGTACATAATCTTATATTAGAATACGCATAAACAATCAACATAATACAAATAAACATAAGTCTAAAGTAATATGTAACCCCAGCTTAACCACTCAGGCCAATAATATACATAATGTACAGAATCTTATACTAGAAAACACAGAATCTCGATCAAACTAGAAAACACATAATCCTAATCATAAGGAACATTTGTTATGTATGATGAGGTATATACCAACAATGAAGAATAGAACTCTAAAGAGATTTTATACTTACAATCTTTGCATCTGTCATGTCAAGAGAAATTGCATTCAACTGGTAATCGAGGTTATCACAAAATTCTTTCACATTTAAAGTTCTATTCTTCATCTCCTCTTTGTCTATTAGCATCTGTAAAAGAAAGTATTGTTTGTTATATAATGTGTTGTTTTAAGATAAATAAAAAAAATAAAAATAGTGCAAGTTAACATGTTTACTTACATAAGCAGATTCCGAGAAAAAGATTCTCTTTGGCTGATCAACATCTCTTTTCATATTAAGTACATTCATTCTTCGGGACCAAATTTGCATAATATTGATAGATACCTGCCCCACTGCCAACTTGCAAAGTCTTCCCGTGTGGCAAACAGATTATTTCTTCAAATAATAGTTCACTGCAAAAAAATAAAAAATAAAAAATATAGTCGAATGTACTAAGAGGGATGACATTGACATTCATAATGTACAGAATGTTATACCAGAAAACACAGAATCTTATACCAGAAAACACAGAATCTCATAAACCAGAAAACACATAATCCTGAGCATAAGGAACATCTGTCATGTATGATGAGGTATATACCAAACTAAAAGTCTTAATGTATATAATTTTATATCAGAATACACATAAATTATCAACACTATACACAAAAACATAAGTCCAAGTAATATACAACTCTAGATTAACCACTTAGGCAGAGAATAGTGTATAGAAGATGTATGTGTATAATGTACAGAGTCTTATACTAGAAAACACAGAATCTCAACCCAGAAAACACATAATCATAACCATAAGGAACAACCGTTATGTATGCTGAAGTATATACCAAATTAAAAATATTAATATACATACAATGCTGGGTATTCATTGGTGACGGGTATGGATGCATAATCTGAGATGATCTTCCTCTTGACTGAAACATTTTTAAGCTTTGAAATGTTCTCTGCCCAGTATGGGGATCACATGTGCAATGACAGTTGTTTGTTTCTTCTCTGAGGTCTTTTTCCTGACCTAGACATCTTCCCCCTCGTCCTCTGATTCAGCAATAATGCTGAGTCGATATAGTAACATTTTATCATGGAATCCATAGTGTACAAAATATTATAATAGAATACACATAAAGTGATAACAGAATACACATAAAAAGAAGTCTATGTAATATTCAGTTTATACCTGTCAAACTCTAGTTCCGATGGTGTTGGTTATGGCTCCGGTGATGGTGCAGCTGATGATTCTAGTTGTTGTGCTGCGTACTTTGCTCCCTGAGCAATATCATTAACTAGATACTCTAGTATTGTTGCAATGGGGGGTCAATGGGGTTGATGGCAATGATGCTGCTGTTGGTGTTGTTGTTGGTGGTGTTGTTGGGCGTGCTGGTGGTGCTGTTGTTTCTAGCTTTGTTGTTGTTGCTGCTGGGGGTGGTGTTGCTGTTTCTGCTGGTGGTGGTGTTGCTGCTAGCTTTGCTGTTGGTCTTTCTTTGGCAGGTGCTTTGGGTGTAGAAACTTTAGTTTGTGTCTGTGGCGGTGTTGGTGTCAGTAGAGTAAAAGATGACATAGGGTAATCAGGAGTACTCACAGTCTTCAATGTGGCCATGAAAGTCGCTTCAAGCTCAACTACCGCCTCTAGGAAGTTTGGTTGATTGAACAGATCGTCATCCCTCAGCAAGCTCACTGCCTCTCTGGTGGGGTTGGATTGGGGCTTGGTGTGTTTTCAGAGTGGGAGAAGTTACTGAAGACATTCTTAATTATTTCTGCAGCAGAGTTTTGTGTACCTATCGTTGCCATAACCTTTCTGAACTCTGCAATGCTCGAGGTCATTTTCTTCAAAGCCTCCGTGACCGTTTGAACCAATTCTGGTTGCATTGTTGCTTTAGTTGGGAGCTTCTCTAGTTGTGTTTTCCTGGCAATGACTTTCCCATTTCCAAATCCCCCTAATTTTCTCTCCGCTCCAAGTTTGGTCCTTACTTCGTCTGCGGTCCAAGCAGTGATGGTGGGACAATTTTTTTCCACAATTTGAGCCCTTACTTGGACCCTGTCTAGGTATGCAAGCTTAAAAAAAAAAAAAAACAAAACAAAAACACACACACCACACACATATAAGTATCATTTTTAAAATGAAATGTACAGAATCTTATACTAAAAAACACAGAATCTCAAACCAGAAAACACATAATCTTAAACATAGGAACATCTGTTATGTATGCTGAGGAAAGTTTTAATGCACATAATCTTATATTAGAATACACATAAACTATCAACATAATACACATAAACATAAGTCTAAGTAATATGTAACCCTAGATTAACTACTCAGGCACAGAGATAATGTACAGGAGATGTATATGCATAATGTACAGAATCTTATACTATGAAACACAGAATATCAAATCAGAAAACACAGAATCCTAACCATAAGGAACATCTGTTATGTATGCTGGTGTATATACCAAACTAAAAATGTTAATGTATATAATCTTATATTAGAATACACATAAACTTCATACCATCAAGAAAGTGGCAGGTCCAACAAATGATGATTGTCTCTTGGTCCTCCATTGCTCAGTAGTGTCAAGGAGACAGTTGATCGTGTAACGACACCAGTTGAGATCCTTGATTTTAGTCACGTCAACCAGTGAATAGAGGATCTTATAGTGGCTGCGTGTGTTCTGGAATCCCTTAAGTAGTGTGGTGACAACAAATATAACGAAATCCCTTTTAAACATGGCTCCATGATCACCCCTTTCGACTATTTTCTTCAGCATTTCACTGGTTGAGGGTGTTCCCTTTCTTATTCCCCAACGCTTTCTCCAATCATCAAGTGTCTTATTGTACTCAGCAATCGCATTTGCAGCACTACCCTCAATAACAGGAATATCCCCTCGAGGCAGACCAAGTGTGGATTGGACATCCTCCTCCTCTAGAAAGAGCTCTTCCTCTTCGAGATAGATTGAGCATCTACCAATATCAATTCTCTCTAGGAGGCACGTTATTAGCATGCCATCACATGTTGACATCTTTGTGTCAAGAAATGCTCCGAATCCTATTTCTCTAACAACCTCATGCTGTTCTAGGCTTAAACTGTTGATTAGACTGTAGATTTGCTTAGGTGTTGTCCTAACACCCAAGTACTTTACATGTTTTGGTACATTGTCCTCTGGTTCTTTCCCTTTCCTTGATCGTCTTTGTGCTTTTCTAGGCTAATCAGGCTGAGCATTATGTGTTGATTTAGCTCTTTTTCAGCCATTTGGATCTTATCATTCCTTGCCTTGGTTCCGTTTTCGTTATTCTTTGGCTCAGAATCAACATGGAGGGCCACTAACGTAGATGCAACATTTTTCTTTCTCCTGTATTGTTGTTACATTTCTAGTATAGTAGGATCAGTATCTGTGGAGCTTGTCATTGCTTGTTAGGAACACTCAATTAGACCACTCAGATACAGAATTTAAATTTATAATTTACAGAATCTTATACTAGAAAATGCAGAATCTCAACCTAGAAAACACATAATGCTAAGAATAAGGAACATCTGTTATGTATGCTGAGGTATATACCAACTGAAAGTCTTAATGTACATACTCTTATATCAGAATACACATAATCTATCAACATAATCCACGTAAACATATAGTCTAAGTAATATCTAACCCTAGTTTAACCACTCAGGCACAAAGATAATGTACAGGAGATGTATATGAATAATGTACAGAATCTTATGCTATGAAGCACATATCGCAAACCAGAAAACACATAATCCTAAACATAAAAGAACATCTATCATTTATGTTGAGGAAATCTTAATGTACATAATCTTATATCAGAATACACATAAACTATCAACATAATACACACAAACATAAGTCTAAAGTAATATGTAACCCTGGATTAACCACTCAGGCACAGTCATAATGTACAGGAGAAGTATATGCATAATGTACAGAATCTTATGCTAGAAAACACAGAATCTCAACCCAGAATACACAGAATCCTAACCATAAAGAACATATGTTATGTATGCTAAAGAAAGTCCTAATGTACATAATCTTATATCAAAATACACATGAACTATCAACATAATCCACATAAACATATAGTCTAAGTAATATCTAACCCTAGATTAACCACTCAGGCTCAAAGATAATGTACAGAAGATGTATATGCATAATGTATAGAATCTTATACTAGAATACACAGAATCTCTACCTAGAAAACACATAACCCTAAGCATAAGGAACATCTGTCATGTATGTTGAGGTTAATGACTCAGGCACATATTAATGTAAAGAATCTTATATCATAATACACAAAATGTTTGAAGGTTCACCTTTGCGTGTATGTGTATTTGCTGCGAAGAATATTGATGCTTTTCGCGGAGAATGTTGTTGCGTTTTTTGCTTTTTGAGTGCTCGAAATTGGAGTGACGTTTGGAAGAAACTATGTCCTCGATATATATTTAATTTTTGTTTTTTAAAAATGAAACGGGGATTGGACGGACGGAGCGGCGTCCGTCCCAACAACCCCCGTTAGTAACGAGTGAATGAAACGCGGTCGTTTTGTGCCAGGGCACACATTGCTATGTGCGCCCTGGTGCATGGTATAACGATTGACTATATGGACCATGGTCCATATAATAATATTTGTATATGTATAGGTTGGGCCAAATTTAGTAGATAGGATTGAATTCTTATATTATATTTTATATGCTTTTAATTTTTATCCTTTACTTTTTTATTTATAATTAAAATGTAAATTAAGAATGGTTTGCGGTTTTTATTATAGGGATGTTAAGTAAATAGTTGTTAGTTGATAGCTGTTACCTAATTAGGTTAGTAGCTTTGACTAGTTGATAACATTAGCTAATTGTTAAAAGATGTTTAGTAAATTAACTGTTAGCCGATGGCTAATTACATGCAAAATGACTTTTTCAAAAAACTGATTGTAAAACATCTACTTTGATCAATTTTTTGAATTTTAGCACTTTTGGAGCAATAAACTATTAAATAAAAACTAATTAATCAAACCCTTATAGTGGTTGTTTAACCACGTCAAACAAGTAATAGTGATAAGATAAGTCAAAATTGGCTGATAAGCTAATTATGTTACCAAACATGGCCTATATATAAGTGTTAGGGCCTTATATCAACTATTAACTAAGCGTCCCTCCTACAGTTAGGGTCTGCTCATGAAACCTCATGGTTTGACAAAAAAAAAATCTCCTTATTAAAATGTTCAAAAAATAATTGTTCTCATAAATACAATAACATTTATAATTTCATTAAAAAAATATTCTTTAAACTTAGAATACTAATAATATTTATTACTTATATATTTAGTATTGAGTTAATTACTGAAATGGTCCCTTGACTATAGTAAAATTACCAATTTGGTCCTTGACTATTTTTTTGACCAATTAAGTCCCTCAACTTTAAAAATCTTAACCAATTTGGTCCTCCGTTTGTTTGACCGTTAGTCAACCGTCAACTTGGGACCAAATTGGTAATTCGCTATAGTCAAAAGACCATTTTGGTAATTAACTTTAAGGGAGGGCAATTCGGTTCAGTTTTCTCGAACCGAACCGTACCAAACTAGTTAGATTCGGTAATATACCGAACAACCAAACAGTAATAGATTCTTGTATACCGAACGGTTCGTTAAAAACTCGAACCGAACTGAATTGTTCGGTAAAAACTCGAACCGAACTAAATACCGTTTGAACTTTGGATTGCTATTTTGTTATATATTAGACTTTGGATATGGACTATGTAAACACCATAACACATAATATATAACTTTTGATAACAAACCATAAAGAAATCAAATAAAACATTTACGAGAGATACCCGTGAGAATATGAGCTGAACGGTGGCGCAAGCAGCAAGGGACTTGGATTTACTTTTTATTTATTTATTTATTTATTTATTATTATTATTATTATTATTATATTTTTTTTAAAAAAATTCAAACGGTATTCAGTTCAGTTCAAATTTTTACCGAATAATTCGGATCGGTTTTTTATCGAACCGTTTGGTATACAATAATCCAATACTGTTCGGTTGCTCTGTATATTACCGAACCAAACTAGTTCGGTTTGATTTGGTACGGTTCGGTTCTAGAAAACTAAACCGAATTGTCCACCCCTAAAGTTAATTACCAAAATGGTCCCTTAACTATAGTGAAATTATCAATTTGGTCTCAAGTTAACAATTGACTAATGGTCAAACAAACGGAGGACCAAATTTGTTAAGATTTTTAAAATTGAGGGACTAAATTGGTTAAAAAAAACAGTCAAGGACTAAATTGATAATTTCGCTATAGTCAAGGGACCATTTTGGTAATTAACTCTTTAGTACTCGAATATCGAGTATAAAAATATCCCAAAGTCTTAAATTTTCAATGTTTTTTAATAGGTAAAAGTATATATATCAATTAGTTAAAATATTCAATATATTATGTAAAATCTGTAAGTTCGATTGGACATCAAGCTTGTCCTCAAGCTTGAGAACCTCGTGCAGCACGTAGTCAATACCTCCCACGATCAAATGGCATCCCCAAAAGAAGTGCAAAAGGAAAAGCCTCAAGTGGCATTCGACGAATCAATAGAGGAGCGAAGTCAGCAAACAATGGTGAGGAAGACCCCAAACTTGGAAATCCTTTGAAGGAGTTAGTTAGAACAACAACATTAGATGATGAGGGAGACACCAACGATAAAGACTGACCAATACCATATGACACAAATCTTAAATGAGATGGGGTTGGAGAGTGGTGAAATAACCCTCCCACGCATAGGACAATTTTTGGAAAGGACACAACCTCAATTTCATCAGCCTTTTGTGTTGAAACCACATGAGGCTGATTTGCTGAAACAATGGCTTGCAATGGTTCATTAAAGCTCCTTACCATAATTATTTCCTATCCCAAATAAATCAATTCTAATAGTAAGGATAATAAATCAATTCTAATAATAAAGATATTTCCTTAATCATATCATTACTCCCCTCTTGGACATCAAGCTTGAGAACCTCGTGCAGCATGTAGGGATAGGGAACAATATAATTTTCTGGACTTAAAAAGAAAAAGTACTTTTTTAAAATAAAAAAAAAAAAAAAAACTTTTGGTTCATCTATATAATATCCCGCATTCTTCTCCCAAAAGTTTGAATCCCCAACCCCGGCCCAATAGAGTATTTGAGAGGATGTAAATCACGTAACTCAATGGTTCAGATAGGGCCAAATGTCGGTGCGCACAAGGAATCTAACCACTTTGGACATAATCCCCACACTGCCGCCGCCGAGGTTCGAACCTTGGTCTCTTCTCCCAAATACTACCCACTGAACTATTGAGCTAAGCCTGTGCAGGCAATATCTCGGATTCTTAAATTTACAATTATTTGTTATAGGTAAAAAAAAAATCTCAATTTCTATATATTAGAGGTTGGGGACGCAATATCATTTTCGGGATTTTTTTTTTTTTTTTAAAGCTTGGGTTTAAAAAAAAAAAAAGAAGAATTTTTAAAAAATGAAAATGGGAAAGTATTTTTAAGGTTCTTTATGTCAATTGTAAATTGTTAATGATTTTTTTTTTTTTGAGAAAATTGTTAACGAATTATTTGTAAGTAAAAATAGTCACTACTTCAACTACAATTGGGGGAAAGTAATAGATGCAATTATAATTATGGGCGAAATAAATAATATTAATATAACTTAAATAGAATCCATGCACACCGATCAAAAGAAGGAAATTAAGAAACACTAGATTGAAATCATAAATAAAACATAACAAGACAACAATACGACATACTGATAACATAAACAACACACCAAACAAGGAAATTAAGAAACACTAGATTGAAATCATAAATAAAACATAACAAGACAACAATACGACATACTGATAACATAAACAACACACCAAACAATAACATATTTCAAACAAATTTCGGAAACATGACATGAATTAAATGCAACCCGCCCACCAACAATTGTAGATAAAGATGAACAAGACAACTGGATTTAGATAGACGACGAGAAGAAATTGTAAAGCAATCTTGATTCAAACTCGGGACTTGATAAGCTGATAATACAGAATTACCAGCGCCGCCAATGTTAGTTGGCAATGCGCCACCACCAACAGCAGTAGGGAAAAGCATCTGTAGCTGATAGCTCCCCTCACCGCCGCCGCCAGGGGCGGCGGAGGTGGAGCCACCATGTTCGGGATGAACCATGTTGCAAGATCGACGTTTGAGGGCAATTGTCCCGCCGGTGCTGGCGGAGTCGTCGTTGTCCACCGTGGATCAAACAACGGGGCTGGCGGCTGAGGGACGTATTAACAGCCGCCACCATCTAATCCGCTGGAACCGGCGGCATTTGGAGCAGTAGCGCGATGATGATTCCTCTCACGACCGTTTCGACGGCGACGGTGGGGAGGCCTAGCCGCCGCCGCAACGCCCTCATTCTGCACCGCCCCCTGCAATTCCTGCTTTCTCTTCTCCAGCTCCATTATCTTGTCATCAGCCATCGCATGCAAACCTTTAAGCTGGGTTACTTCCATCTCCCTCAAGTTTTTTCTCCCGGCGATGACCTCCTTCATCAGCACATTCATCTCCTTCCTCTCCTCTTCCTCCTCCATCCTCTTCATCTTCGCAATCACCTCATTAACCCTACCCCTCATATACTGCTCATGAAGCACCATCCTCTTCACCCTCTCCCTCTTCGGAACCTCCACAAACGCCAAGAACCTCTTCGCCGCTGCCTCCACCTCGGGCAAAACCATCGGACCCTTCTCCGTTATCGGACTAACGATCACAATCTCAATCTCTTAACCACACAACACAGAAAGCTCCTACGCTTTCTTGAACAACGCCTTCGTCCTCCTCTCAATTGTGCATGAAAGCGCAGGAGCTTTCTGTGTTGTGTGGTTCAGAGATTGGGATTGTGATCGATGACGGAGAAGGGTCCGATTATTTGGCCTGCGGTGGAGGCGGCGACGAAGAGTTTTTTCACCACTGCTCGCATGGTGATGATGATCGGAAAAGTTTTCCTGTGGAGGGAATGCAATTAATTATATTGCTATAAAACCTTTGCAGACCAAACTAGTATAATTATATTTTTCAAATTTTTATTGTATATTTATAATTCCGGTTACTTGTCGAGTTTAACCCATTATAACAATATTTTAATGGTATTTTTAAACTAATCGGCGTTTAAGCAATTATTGAAATATTTTAATGATATTTCTAAATGTAGAAATCGATTAAGATTCGTACGATACAAAATCATACACTATCATTAATGCTAAGAATTAAATCGATTTTTACATTTAGAACACCATTAAAACATTTCCATAATTGCTTAAACATCGACCAATTTAGAAACACCATTCAAACTGTATCCTTGATTTATAATATTTGGAAATTAACCAAAAAAATTTGACTACCAAAATGGTTAAAAACCATCTCCGTTTATATTATCATATAAATATAAATATAGTATATAATATACAGATTATTAACAATAAATATTTAACTATATGTGTGTATCAAATATGTATATAGATAGTTTGATACAAACATAGTTAAACATTTATTATATATTATAAACAAACATTGTTATTAAAATACATCCAATTAAATAAAATTGCAATTTTAAGAATAGTAAATCATAATGATTTTTGTCTTGCCTATATTCACAAACTATACATGTCACTCTTAGTTGGTACGTGTCTTATATTCCATTAGAAAAATCATGTGTTTTGGACTATATTTAAAAAGTGGGTGGAAATTTTTAAATTAATTTTTTTTTTACCACATTTAAAAGATAGTTAAAAAATTTCAAACATTAAAAAAAAATAATAAGTTCTCACCACTTTGGTGTTCGAACAAAATTTATCAACCACGTTTTAATGATATCTCTAAATTGGTCAGCGTCTAAATCATTATGGAAATGTTCTAATGATGTTTCTAAATGTAGAAATAAATTAAGATTCGTAGCATACAAAATCATACACTGAATTAAATCAATTTTCAAATTTGAAAACATCATTAAAGCATTTCCATAATTGCTTAAACACCAACTAATTTAGAAACACCATTATACTTGATTTATAATATTTGGTAACAAAAAGGAAATTGACCACCAAAATGTATAAAAATTAAATATAAAATTTGTAATTAATTGAATGTTTATATTATCATATAAATATAAATAAATATAGTATATAATATAAAGATTATTAATAATAAATATTTAACTATGTGTGTATCAAATATGTATATGGATAGTTTGATACAAACATAGTTTTAAATATTTATTATTAATATAATCATCATATTATATTTATTATATATTATAAACAAAAATTGTTATTAAAATACATCCAATTAAATAAAAATAGGGTTTTAAGAATTATAAATTATAATGATTTTTATCTTGCAACACACATATATATATATATATATATATATATATATATATATATATATATATATATATAGAACTATTCACAAACTATACATGTCACTCTTAGTTGTTACGTGTCGTATTTTTCATTAGAAAAATCATGTGTTTTTGACTATATTTAAAAAGTGAGTGAAACTTCTAAAATTTTGAATTTTTTTTACCACATTTGAAAGATGGTTAAAAATTTCAAACATTAAACCACTTTAATTTAGATGTAGAACAAAATTTGTCAATCATGCTTTTTGTTTTGAATTGGTTTATATAGGATAACCCTATTTAGAGAGTTATTTCCTACTTTGTAGGGCAAACAATTAAGATGATTTAGATGATAGAGAAGAGATGAAAAATAATAAAACCTAAGTTCTTCCTGCAAGAGGATGCATGGTTAGATGACAGAAAAAAAAATAAAAAAATTTGTCAACCCGCACTTCCAAGGGATGTCTAACTAATGGTCAAGAATAGTCAAGAGCTATGCGATTAATTCGGCCCTTTCCAAAGGGTTTTTTTCTCATTATCTTTTAAATACTTAGTGAATATCACATCAAATAACGTTTGTAGTGTATTGTTACCTGGCCTGCGTGTGCATACAGGACATAACCACAAGTCCCCACCACCTCTAGTACGTAGTGTGGCATTGGTCTTCCATCTCCAGGTACAAGCCATCTCGTAACTTTGCATCAAAGCCCCAGAAACAGTGAAATGAAAATCAGAATTAGTCATTAATATTCATACAACTATATATCAATATGCTAATTAACCAGAATTACAAAACAAATAAAAAAATTATGGGAAGATGAACATATATACATAGTCAAAGTAAAACATATGTGATTAAGTCGGTCAATAATGATAGGCTTCTTGGGGCCATGCAAGAAATAAGTCCTTTGGCTGCACCTATAGCAACCTTCAAGCCTGTTCGCCATGGAAAGTAAAAGATAAAGAAAGCTCTGCAATTATCTAATGATAATTAACATCAATACAAGTTATGATATTTGAATATAAATTTTATATATATATATATATATATATATATATATATATATATATATATATATATATATATATATATATATATATATATATATATATATATATATATATATATATATATATATACTCAAAATCAATAAATGATAACTTATCTTACATTTAAAGAGATGATGTCCTAAACTTCTCAAAAATTCGTTAAAGTCTGAGAATGATAGCCGCCACTCGTTGAATAGAAGGGAATGAAGCAAAGTTCTTGGAACATTATATTCCGACCATGACGGCCGACACAGGCTAACGTTGCCATACAACGTTTGATCTTCAACGGAACAACATTTGCGGCTGTTAGGACGGCTCCTACATTGCCGCTTGTTTTTCGGCAGAAAATGAGCTTATGAGCCGCTGGGGATTGTTTTTCACCATGCGGTATACTGCCTACGCCTAGGCTATATATACAAGAAAATTTCTAGGGTTTCTTAATGTTAATGGACAAAAATATCCCTTATTATCTTATTTTACAAAGCCGTCAAATCGGGACCTAGTGTAATAGAGGCACAAAATCTTTGACATTTTTTATATACTTTTTGAGGTAGCGAATTATATCAGTAATTATTAAAGTTCCAAAAAGAAAAAAAATACAATGTGCAAAGAAATATGTCAGTGATGACGTTAGAAAATTAAAAAAATCTACAAATCTAATAAGAGTCCATAATGTTAGGTCCTGGAACGAAAAAATGTTGGTGTAATTGTTTCATAAAATGAATGGTTCATATTATTTGATTTTAGTACTTTTTAAAGATTTTCCTTATTTACTCTCTATAATATTATTTTCTTCCCTTAAATAATCTAAAATTCCGTTAGTATAAAATTTAGTAACCGAATATTTCAATTAGAGTTGGCATAATTGTTGAACATATACTACGAATATGTTAAAATGTATTAAAAAATATAATATAAAATTTAACAAACTTTGGTCAAATAATTAGTTCGACTAAATACATATATAGCATTCAAAGTTGAGCATCAAAGATTATGAATCAGAAACTTTAAAAATCATTTGATATTCTTGCATTTTTTTAAAAAATAAACAAATTTAGGTTAAGGTTTTTTTTTTTTTTTTTTTTTTTTTTTTTTCATTTAGTTAATCTTCTTTTTTATGCTTTTGCATTATTGGAATGATTTAGGTCATTATGGGTTTATTATTTTTTGTATATATTTTATAATGGTACAATTGTACATTACTTTACAAATATTATACTATTATTTTTTTTATCGGACAAAATTGTTCTTACATCGTTGTCAGACCTGCGCGACCTAACTACAAAGTTGTTGATCATAAATACAAAATACAATTATAATGGTACAATTGTACACTACTTTACAAATGTTAAAAGAGTTTGAATCACTTATATTAATCTTAATAATGGTGATGTTAAATATAATGATGTGAAATATTATATTTAGTGGCACTTTTTGTAACGCCTTTAAATTTTTTGTCAACAAATGTAAGATTTCTTATAGTGATAAAGCTATAAGGATGTTATTATCGTAGTTTCATTATAAGAATTATATAGTAAAATTTCAATAAAACTCTTTTTTTTTTTTCTTATAGTACTATTGACTCTATTACAATGCCGTATCGGTTCATAAATATTTTCTCAATTTACTAAAGCTCAAAGAGTCAATATCGCCCACACTGAGGCTCGACTAACCTCACAAATGAAATTTTGTACAACAAATTTTAATGTACTTATTTTTGCATTCATATATTGATGGCACGATAACAACAATATTATATTAATGATATCATCAACTCTTTTTTTTTTTTTTTTTTTGTGTTGAGGGAAATCCATTGTTAGTGTCCAATGGTATATATATATTGCGTAAACTATGATCATGTGTAATAGCTTGCAAATTACACAAGAGTAGTAAACTGCACTAGAAAAATTATGTGTGACGGACTCGACTAATAAAATGTTGGCAATAATTAAATCCGTGACCTTATAATACAAGAATTATATGCTCCTCACACTCGGCCACCCCTTATGAGGCATATCAACTTTTTTAACTTTTGTTTGAAGAAACATCAAATTAAAAAAAATGTTTGTATCACTTTTTTTTTTTTTTGGTATTAAATTATATTGAATATTTGGAGTATAATTTTATCCGATTAGTTTAATATCGGTTGACAAATTCAATCTCATGCATATATGTCAAACTAATTAACGACACATAAACCAAGATTATGTGGTCTAATGGTATCCGAGTTGGGCTTCCATTTGGAAGATTGTGAGTTTGAGTCTCAGTGGGGGCGTTTTTTTTTTTTTTTTTTTTTTTTTTTTTTTTTTTTTTTTTTTTGTGTGTGTGTTTCAGTAGGTTGAGAAAGTATACATTGTAATAGAACTAGTAACATTAAAAAAAAAAATAACGACACATAATATTATTATAATTGTGATCTCAAATCAAATAATAAATGTAAAAATCATTCCATAATTTTCATTTTTACCGACCTAATATAGTAATATATATATAGTAATATATCTACCAATATAGTATTGAACTTAATTTCTTTTCAAATTTATAATATTCCAAAAAAAAAAAAAAACGGCTTGCATTACTGGATCGATAATATATTTATGGACGGACCCAATTAATTACTACTCATTAAATATAGTATAACTATTAAATTTATTTTAACCCCATTTTGAGCCATTATTCTTATCTTTGTGAAATTAAAGAATTATTATACCTAAATTAAAGATATATATGTCCGTGAGAGTAGTTTCAAGAATGACGTCGTGAGTGACGCTTTAATTTCTTTAGCCTAATAAAACCGTTCTTTCAACTTCAACAACCTTTGGATGGTTCAATTCTAATGTCCCAATTCTTATACTAGTTACCACACACTATGCATAAATAGTCCAACGTTCAATATATATTTTTAAATTAATCTTTTAGAATTTATCAATGTATCATTTGGTATCTTGTCATACATCAATGTAAGATTATCAATTTTTTTTATAAAAGTAAATATTTCAAGAATGTATAACTAGGACTTGTGGTATAATTTTTCATAAAAGCAATTGGTGCAATAACAGTTCTAGATAATAACACCCTCATACGATAGTATCCAAGTATAATTTTTGCAACACAAAATCCTATTAATTGGTGTGATCCATGCTTCCTCTTGTTGCCATTTCCTCCAGAAATGAATTCATAATTTAATCTAATCCCTTAGTGTGCTTCACTGCAATTTTAGTGCCAGGACGCAGTGCACTTTCAAAACACAAAACCAAATGCTCCCCAAAAAAGACAATGATAATAAGCATAGTTTCTCATTTGTGTTGAATATATATTGTAAATTAGGTGCACCATTTAATCAATGCCCATAATTCTAATTAATTGACCAAATAAGTTAATATTAAATACACATTCAAAAAAAAGTTAATATTAAATACATATTCATAATATATATTTAACATATGCATGAGTATTTAGTCGGACTCCCAAATGTATGGAAGTGAGAATAACTAGATGGCTTACTAGACTACATTTCCATTGGCGTTTTCAGATGAATTGTAGTTGATGGTGACCGATTGATCACATAACATGCAAATTTGACTATTTTCAGCCCAAAATGAATTTGCCAAATTTACAGTCCTCAACATTGCTCTTGTTCTTTCCAATAAGGTTCTATTCATCTGCTCTGAAACTATTTCGTTGTGGAGTATATGTCACCGTGAATTGTCGTTTAATACCTTTATGTAGACAAAATGCATCAAATTCATCACTAATATATTCCAATGTTGCAAAAAACGTTAGGTGCCTAGTGCCTAGGGAGCCTAGGCGCCGATTTTTTTCATTTTTTTTTTATTTTTTTAATTAAAAATAAAATATAAAATTAAAAATTAAAAATTTTCAAATTTTAGTAATAAAACATAAGGTTTCCATAGTTATTTCTTACAAACTATTTACGTAAGTGGTTGTAAAAGTGTTCAAAAGATTGTTTAAACCATCTAAATACATAAAAAAAAAAAAAACTAAAATTAAGAGCAAAAGAAGTATTTTTTTTTTTTTTTGAGAAATTAGTGGACCAAACCGCCTTCGTTAATATAATTCGCTGAAGCTAACCACTAACTGCTGATTGTCAAACAAGGACATTACGAGGTAGTTATCACTTCAATTTGTTGTGTGATTTGAATACTCTCTTTATCAACAAATCCCTCAAATAGTTAATATGATTGACTTTATTAATTATATTTTTTTAATTTTTTCATGGTATTAATGAAATAATTGGTAAATAAATATATAACATTATTTTGTATTATAACTTTGATATTTAATTAAAAAATAGTGCACAAAAAAGATAATAGACAATGTATTGAATATAATCAATTGATGAATTTGAATGTAAGAATTCTTACATTGGAGAAATATAAAGACAATATAACTAATAAAATTATTTCTCTTAATTAATTTATTGATAATTTTTTTAATAAAGACATTGTAGGGACAATGTAGCGAATATAATCAATTGATGAATTTGAATGTAAAGAATTTTTATATTGGAGAAAAATAAACACAATATAACTAATGAAATTATTTCTCCGATTTAATTTATTGATAATGAATAATTTTTTTGAATAAAGACATTGTAAACACGTAATTCTAAATTAAAGAAATGCATATGTATTATTTTTTGTTGTAGCTACTAAATTATTATTTTTAATTTAATAAGAGTAAATAAGAGTATTAATTATGCCAACTTTGATTGGGATGTGGTTCGAATCTAAGACCTTTCTTATTGAAATCAATGAGTAAGTTAACGGTGAACTAACAGAAATTAACAGAAAAGTTAATGGAAAATCATATTCATTAAGGATAAATTAGGAAATCTCAAGAAAAAATTAAAATCTGATCAATCTGAGTCATTCATTTGATTAAAAATTTTGACCACCATTTTTCTACCCACTATATGCCTAATTCTATTGGGCTCTTATTAGTATAGTAGATGTATAGTAGATAGTATATACATACTAGTTTTTTTTAGGCGCTATACGCGAATGAGATAATGCCCAATAATTATTTTTAAATAAGTATTTCAAAGTATATCAATGCAATATTATATAGGAGATGTTCATGAATATGTAAATCAATGTTGAATTTGTTTATTTAAATTGGTAATTTAAAGTATATAAATGCAAGATAATATATGAGAGATTGATTATAAATGTCACTAAAATAAATGTTTGCAACTTTGTAATAACATTAGTTTAAATACTTAGTCTAAAAGCGATAGTCTAAATAAATACTACTTTTCGTTTAATTTTTTAATTCTTCTTAATTTTCTTTTGGGTAGCATTGTCATTGTCTTCATCTTCAGTACATGTCTTCTTTTTTATTTTATTTTTTATTGATAGTGTGTCATGTGCAATTGGGTTACTGGTGGTACCGCATAGAGGTATACATCGTGCAATGAGATTATAGTGTA